>NC_080021.1:24985773-25288803 GCF_030020395.1 Manis pentadactyla | reverse complement strand
AGAACATGACCAATGGCTCCTGGTGTCCACCAGCAATTTTACTGACTTGATGGTTTACAGTTTACCCCAAACCTTACAGTTACCTAAGTGCTTCACTGCTTACCAGGTGCTTTCATAGCCCATAGTTCATAAAACCCAGCAGACCCCTGTGAGGTAGGTATTGTGTAAGGCTGTTGAAATTCGAGGGGTAGCAGGAAAGCTTGCCTGGGTGACTTTGGAAACATCACCCAGATCCTGCTTCCCAAAATGTCACTCTCCCTGAGTAGGTGGTGTTACCTCCAGGAAAAAGAACAATTTTGGGAGGCAGAAGACCCAGATACGGATGTCGACTCTGAGGGAACTTGCTGTGCAATATCTGGTGAATGGTGAGGCAAGAGGAAGAACAGATGGTCTTAGGCAGATGCACCTGCTCACGGAAAGTCCTGGAGATGGACAACATCATGGTTCACTAGGAGGCGGTGAAAGAGGCTCAATATGGTAGGAGCTTGGAAGGAAAGGGTAAGATGTCAAGAAGTGCAGCTGGAGCAGTAAGAAGAGGTGGCTATATGATGAAAGGCCCTGAAGCTATGCTTTACCGCAAGAGCAAGGGGAGCTGTTAAAGAGTATTTTTACATTTAACTTTTATCATAGGAATATATGCATCTACTATATAAAAAAAAGTCTTAAAGTCTTACACAAAAAACTGTCAGTGCCCAAAAGGTAGTCCCCCATTTTACCCCAAAGGAAACCACTTTGGATTCTTTTATCATCTAAATAATTTGTTGATCCTAGATACTATGCTTTCCCATTATGCAAAAGAGAATTTCAGCTCTCTGATACCCCTCCCTTTAATCCCTTCACTCTTCCCAGTACTAGAATGTGGGTCGGGGTGGTTGGGGAGAGTGTTCCCTTTTGTAGAGGTGCACAGGCAGCTCTCCACATACAGCAGGTCGTAGTGGACAGCCAATGGCTGCATCTAGTCATACACGTTATTTTTAAAATAACTCTATAGATCCATTAGGATAATTGGCTAAGCATTTGGGATATGCGTGTGCTCACAACTTCTGCCTGTTTTTTAGGAAACTCAAATGGTTAGACTCTTGAGGAATCCTGCAGAAACTGAAGCAATTGCATTTAAGGAACTGAGGGAAATGCAGGTCTCTTCATCTTTAGTGAGAAGTTTTTAGGAAAATCTCCGTTTTGATTTTTGTCTTAAAGAATATGAAAGAGATCAGTGCTTGTAAGCTATTTTGAGTTGTCCTATGCTTCCACTCTTTATGGCTCTCCTGCCTTAAATAATGAGCATCCTTAAGATTTCCTCAGAATCCTTAGTATAAAAGGAAGGAAGGAAGGAAGGAAGGAAGGAAGGAAGGAAGGAAGGAAGGAAGGAAGGAAGGAAGGAAGGAAGGAAGGAAGGAAGGAAGGAAGGAAGGAAGGAAGGAAGGGAGGGAGGGAGGGAGGGAGGGAGGGAGGGAGGGAGGGAGGGAGGGAGGGAGGGAGGGAGGGAGGGAGAAAAAACCAAGTACAGCTGTTTATTTATTCACTCAGTTAAGATATGTAAGTCTCCTCTATTTATATATAAGACAATACCTTGCTTTCAAAGGATTTATGAAATTCAAAACATACACCATGAAATAAAAAAATATACACAATGTGAAGGCAGAAAAAAGATACAAATGAGAAAGAGGAATGAAGAGAAAAGAACAGGGCAAATAGTTGACCCCAGGGTAAGGTCAGTACTTGAAATGTTGTCTTGAATATTTGCAAGCAGTAGTTGAATATTGAGCTATAAACTTTCCAACAGCTAACAACAATAAAACCAAAAGGATAGTATAATCTATTTCTGGTGTATCACCGAAGACAAATTATTTGCAATGTAGGTGCCTGGGAGCTGAATAAGTTAACTCATTTTATTGTCTCATTAACTGCAAGGCAATTAGGTCCAATGAAGGCTGCCAAAAATGATGACTTTTGGCTTTGGGATAATTGAACAGCATGCTTTTTAGAGCAGTAACTAAAAATAAGGACCAGTTTTTTGTGGAGCCCAAGTTTTGGTTATACCAATAAAAGTCATGTCACCTCCCTATTTTAAAAAATGATTATCTTCTTTTAAGCTATCTCGATTTTTCCTGTCTTCACTTTAACCTTCTCATTATTCATTGATATCAAGACATTAGCATAGATTTTACCTCATCATAGTTTTTATTCTTCCTGATCCATCACAAAACTGTTCTTACTGATGGTCACTCTAGTCATGGCATTAAAGTCCATGACATTTTATGAGCATCAATAGCCTGGGAGTAGTTTGAGTTTATTCAGTTTAGCCAATAGTTGATTCATTTGCAAAGAATTAAAAATTAAAGCGAGATCAATAAAAGCCCTAAAAATCTCATGTTGCTCCTAACACATTTACTAGGTAGTAAACAGAAAAATCATAATCATGTCTAAAGGTGCTGTTTTTCTTGTATGACATTGCCCTGTTAATGGTCTGGTTTCAGTTTCTTGGAAGGGAAACAGACATACCAATTTATGAAGGAATATTTAGTGCATTACAGGTTAATAATTTGGGAGCAGTATATGGTTGTCATTTTAATACATGAGGTAGAGCAATTTCTGAAACCCCTCCCATGTGCCAAGGCAGAGTGTAAGGACATCAGAAATATTATTTAAAACTCAGGGAACTTGGAGTCTGGTAGGGGAAGGTGAAAAGCCAGCCAACACTTACTGACATGTCATGGTGGTATTATTATAGGTATTGGATAATACCTGTATTTAGGTATTATATAACTACCTAAATTGGACCAGGAGTGGGAGAGGCCAGGGAAGGCTTTTCAAAAAAAAAGCTTAGACCTTCAGGCCTAGAAGGAGAAAGCTCACTTTATAGAATTGGGGAAATTCCTTCATTTAGGCTTCATTTATTTCTCTAGAACACCAAGTCTAAAGGGAACCATGAGGCTGTCTAAAGCTTCACCCTTAGATTTCAGGCAGGCCTGTAGTTAGACCTTTTCAGCAACATCAGAATCAGATCTACAAAAAAGATTTCTTAAAAGAAAAATTGGTAGAGTACACATAATATTTACCATTACAACATTTATTTCATTTACAATGTTGTACAACCTTCATGACTACCTAGTTCCAGACCATTTCATCACCTCAAAATGAAATTCTATACTCATTAAGCAGTCACACCCCATTTCCCTCTCCCCTCAGGCCCTGGAAACCATTCATCTGCTTTCTGTATCTATGAATTTGCCAATTTGGGATATTCCTGTAGATGGAATCATACAATATAGAGTTTTTTGTATTTGGCTTCTTTCACGTAGCATAAAAGTTTCATTGATATTGTCACATATATCAGCATATGCTCTGCTCACCCCTTTTATGGCTCAATAATATTCTATTACATGGATATACCAGATTTTGTTTACCCACTCAGCAGCTGATGGACATTTGGGTGTACTTTTTGGCTACTGAGAATGGTGTTGCTACAAACATCTGTGTAACAGTTTTTGTTTGAACACCTAATTTCAGCTCTTTGGGGTACGTATCAGGAAAAGGATTGCTGGATCACATACTAATTAGATAGTTAGCTTATAATGGAACCTTAAACTGCTTGCCGCGGCAGTGGAACCATTTTATAGAACATATTTTTAATGAGAAAGTATTTCTTTCAAGACTACTCTGTGCTTTGGTAATTTATTCTCCTCTCGACTTCAAAAGATTGTTCTGAGGACTAATAATCTTTGGAAAACTATTAAAGGTATCCCAAAGGCAGCCTTGATATAAATGAAAGGTATTATGTACTCAGGCATTCATTACAGTGTAGTTTACTAGGAGTCTGATAGTTCAATAAATTTAGATGAAATTCGATCTGCATAGGTGTGAACATTTACAATTCCAGAAGGCCTGAAGGTGAAGGGCAACAAATTGAGTTGAATGAGTTTGCCTCCATTGGCCCTGTTCTTCCTAATGAGATATTGGAGGCATTAAAAAAGTGCAATCCTTTTGAAGTATAGGCGTGCTGATTCTGGTTGTTAAATCCATTAATTAATTTGTCTCTATTCAGGACATTCTATTGAACTGAAACCCAAGATTGCTGTTAATTCAAAGCAGAAGCAAAAGCATGGCTGAACAGTGATGTCTGCCGCAATTGAGCAGGCTTTAATAATAGTTTCTGAGAGATAACTAAGTGAAAAGCAAATTAGAACTATTCTTGTGGCTCTACACAGGGTTTTAAAAACTCCTGTTAAGGGGCACAGACAGCTCCTGTTGCATCGTAGGCTCTCATGGTGCTTTCGGGAAGCTCATCAACTTAGCCAAGTTTTTACTTAGCCCTCCCCACCCATAACACCTGGGTTCCTAGATACCAGACTTACTGAGAAAAACTGTTTCCTAGGCTTGAATCAATCCCAGACTTGTATAATGGATCAATGTATTAGCAGAAGCTGACCCAGCAGGCCCAGAGGCCAAAATGGGCTATCAAGAGATTGTCTGTTTTTCTTTCTCATTTCAAAATTGCCTGCTGCTAACCCAAAATCTCTCCATAACCTAGTCTAGCACCTTGTTAGGTAAGGTGCTTCACATACTTTAACAGAAAACACTGTGGACAGTTTTAAAAATAGGAAGTTGTTAGTACCTACTGTGTGTTATACATTTAACATTTCTCATTTTAGGTCCTCATAAGAAGTAGGTAGTACTTTTACATTCATTGCACAAATGAGGAAACTGGGTCTCCAAAGGATAAATAATTGGAAAAATTGAAATATGAACCAAAGGATAGCTTCAAGTGTGTGGCCTTGTTAATATGCCAGTTAGCTTCTAATAAAATAAGAAGAAAATGTAAACATAATAATAAAGATTAAAAATTAAGAAAATATGCTTTTCCAAGATAAAACATATATTGGATTACTTAAAAAATATATTACATTTATCTGCCCACTATCTAGATGTCAGAAGTCATTTTGTTCTTGGAGAGTTAAAAGAATTTGACTGTACCTCTAATCTCTGGTGTGGTGGGAATTCCACATTTTCCCAGAATTTTGAGGGGCTTACCTTTCACGGATCACTGACTCTAAGGTCCAGCTTCTTCTGAATTCGTTCAGTTTAGGGAGCCTTCCTTTTTCTTTCTCCAGCAGAGTCTGCTAGTGGAATAAAGAAAAAAATTGACTGGCTCAAGTTAATTTTGGCTTAAATAACATTTTATTTTTCCTTTATGTGAAACTCGAGTGGGAAAATCCCTAAAAAAATCCTTGTCACTAATTAGCTTTTGACTAGTATGAAATCTCCTTACTAAGGGTTCTTCCTTAAGAATGTTTTTAATTTTTAATAAGGTAAAGAAAATTATGGGTATTGCTGAGGGCTTCATATAAATCCCTTGGAATCCATGGAGAGAGTGAGTTCAAGAAATGGGAGAGACTTGAGAGATTTAACATCTTTATTTTATAGTTGAGAACACAGTGGGTTGGAATGCACTCTGGCTTGCTCAAGTTCAATGTCTAGTTAGGTATATAACTTTCAGTCCTGGACTCTACCTCACTACCCATAGATATCTCTCTACTCCCTCTTTGACTGTGTCTGTATTGCTCAGACCTCCTTTAGAGGCGGAACAGGGAATGAGGCTATAATCCTGGAAAATGTTTTGCCTTAAAGGCAACTATGAAAGTCTAGTATCTTTGAGTCACTTTACAGGTTATCTTTCTCTTTCTCCAACTTTCACAATCCCATGAAGCCACTCAAACCACCATATTTTAGGTTTTCCAGGATCAGTGAACTATAAAAAGATATAGAGTCTCATGAACTTGGCCATGGATAACCGATTTCAGAAAATAGGAATGAGAATATCAATATTCCCAGGGTGATATCAGCTTCTAATAAAATATTTGCCAGGGAAATAAGGGAGGAGAGGGTGCTGCCGCTCGGGTACAAAGCAATGACAGTAAAAGCCTGTCAGTGCCACGAAGGCGAGGGAGCTTAGAGCCAGAAAACACTACTGCCAGCTTCCCATCCTCGAAAACATGCACTAAATACAAGGACTGCAGATTTGAATGAAATAAATCTCTTGACTCATCCACCAAAGAGAGGTGGATGATTCAGGAAAATTTGCAGTAATCTGTCCTCATTCCCTGAATATTTGTGACTGCTCAGCTGTTACTTTTAAACTGAAAAATATCAAGCAGCTATATTTTGTCATTGTCACAAGAAGAAAGTAAGGGTGCACCTTATATTAAAACCAAGACATTATTGTGATTGAAAGAAAAATTCCCCAGAGTCAAGGGATGGACATTTAAAAATGTAGACTGAATACATTTTAAAGACTTCTCAGTTTTAAGTGAAAGTCTAAATTTAAAAACAAACAAAACCCACAGAACATTGGAGGTTCCAATTTAGCTTATAAGAAAAAGGAGATGGAAGAGAAGAGAGGAGGTAATGAAAAGTTAGCATAAATAATTGAAGAACGACCAATATCTTTCCATATAATTTTTAAATTGCTTGGGGAATTAATTTAATTTGCACTAGTCTGTATCTACTTCTTGAAGCAGGTTGTACAATGGTGCATCTTTTTCTATGTTGCCATGGTGATTGTCCACCCAGGGCACGGATAGTTAACAAGAGTGTGGTACTTTCTTATTTCTATGTTGATCAAGATGTTTTTTTACCTCTATAACTTCCAATCATGAACTTGAATTAGATTTTCCAATCTTCAAAGTGTAAGACTTTGTCTTTCAGAATTCACAGGGGTAATGAATGTGTACCTAAACAAGCCACGTCCACAAATGAAAATGACTAACATTGATAAAATATTTAACAGTTTTCTCATGGTGGCAAAGAGGTTTATAAAGCATAATCAGGTAGAGTTAGAAGTGATAGTTCTTTCTAAACAATGTAACTTACAATTGTAGTTTTTTTAGATTAATAAAAGGAACAAATGCTATGACACATGCAGCAACCAGTTCAGGCTGGTCACGGGTTGGAAAGTCTGAGTTTTCAAACTCCAGTGTCATAAACTCTCTATAAGTAATAGAGGTTTTTCTGGGATCTTCTCTTTCCTGGAAGATACAATGTACTGTCAAGAGAAAGACCTGGGCCTTGAAATTACAGACAGCTCATGGTTGAAGATGGCTTTGCAATACTAATTCTGTGATTTTGGCTAAGTCACTTAATCTGAGATCTGTGTTTTCCTTTAGAAAGTGAGGGTAATGAGATTTTCCTAATAAAACAAGTGAAGTTTCTTGGTTTATTCAGATATACTAACTACCCTTGCGAATTTTGAAGAACAATGTATTACAATTGCAAGACCTGAGAATTCATTTCAAATCATATTGGCATTCAGGAGATGATAATTCTATTAACCAGCTGCAGCAACAGAAAATACCCAAATTTCAGTAGATTAAGATAACAAACATTATTCTTGTCCCTGTTGCATGTCAATAGCTGCAAGTCAGATGGAGCAGCATCTATTTGGGACCTGTTTATTCATAGCACACACACACACACACACACACACACAGAGAGAGAGAGAGAGAGAGAGAGAGAGAGAGAGGGCTGGAGATACACGATAGCTCTTTAAGCTTCCATGGGAACTTGGTGACTGACATTCTATTGGCCAAAGTAAGTCACAGTTATGAGGCAAGGGAGGTATACTTCTCCCCCAAAGATACTGCAAGTCTCATGGCAATGAATGGGTATAGCTAATTCTCTTACAGGTAGGAGTAGAGAATAGTTGGGAACAATAATATAATCTGCACAATAACTATTGCTACTATCAGAGAGGCTACATTGAATGGTGGGTAACAAAACAGACTGAGCCTGGTGTTTATCCTATCTCTAGTGTTATCTCCTACAGGAACTTGGGCAAGTTACTTAACCTTTCTGTGCTTATTTGCTAATTTGGAAAATTGGGATAATAATACTTTCTTTCGTCTCTTAAAGGATTACTGAAAAAAGGAAAGGAGTTTGTGTGTGTGTATGTATATCTATATTCACTTAGAACCAAAGCTGACACAGATAGTAAATACCATGTGTTACCTATTATTTTTACAACTGGTTATATTGAGGGGATAGAAAATTAATAGAGGTACTCCCTATATAAAACAAGTCAATTAACTTAAAGTAGCTGTGGTGGGGGAATGGTATATAAATTTCTGTCATCTCTCAATCTCTCTGTGACCTTCTCTATGTAATTTGCTATCACGTTCTTCCTTTGTCTTATAGTCATCAGCCTCTGGAGATGAACTGGCAGAAAAGGTAAGGAGGAAGACATGAGGGCTAACATGGCATAAGCCATTAACTTTCCTTTTTTGGGGACTTTTGATGATATTCCTATTTTAAACAGCTTTTAGGCACAGCAACCTGTCTTTTTCAGAATGCTTTTTGTGTTTTCAAAGACTCAAACTCGGAAAGATTTCTGGTAATGAGCATTAGTCCTTTCCCCATGGGCTTGTTTCCTTAGTTAATGAGCACTGCAAACGCCCATTATTTTAATACTTTATTTTGAGGAATAATCAAATAGGCCATTTCCCAAATAATATTGCAACAGTAATAATGCACATGCTCTCACTGCCATAAGGATGGGTGGCCCTATAGTGCAAATTGTGTATGGCTTATTTCCTCTACCTATATCACAGATTCTGCTTGACAACTGAGCCCTAATTTCCTTTGACTAGCACTTCTGAAATTTACTAGGTTAGGAGAGGTATCTGTAGACTGAGGTATTCATGCAAATAAATGTTTAAATTAAAACAATGATGATTTTTCCTAGCATAAGGCAAGCGACCTAGTGAAAAGCAAGCTCAAATTCCATAGCTGCTCCTTTCAGACATTCGTCAAAAGTTCTTACTTTCTTCTCCTGCCCATGACACATGCCTAATTACACATGTACACATCATCTTCTACTCACTGGAAATACTATGCAACATTCTTCCTACTCCTGTTGGCCCATGACTCAGGTCAATTCAAAATTTTGGGGAACAATTTAAAATTTTGCTGCAAAGGTTATCCAGGCACCAGGCTTAAATTTGAGGTCCAGGATCTGATTTCTGTAGGCCTCCCCACCAAGTCAAATAGAGTCTGTGAGCTCTTGTTGAACTGAGGCAGGAAAGTGGGTCACAGAGAAATAACATGGAGGAGTAAGTGATGGCTGTTTTTGAACTGGGTTAAGGTGGTTAGTACTACAAGGAAGAGAAATAGAAAAGCCAATTATACAATCTTTTCTCGATGTAGGTTCCCACCCTTAGAAGACTTGAGCTCCCAGGAGGGGAAGCTTTAACTTTTAATGGATGTTTGAGTTTTAATTATTATGCTGGACAGGGCATATGAATTAGCGAATTTGAGAATATCTGGGGGGACTAAAGTGTCCAGTAGACTTTTTAACATTTTAGAGTGACCAGAAAATCATAGGCCTGATCCTAGATTTCACCCAAGTGGTCAGAGAAGAGCTGCTTTCTTAGCGGTGATATTCAGATGCTGACATATGATGAACGAGACTTTGTTTTCTAATTAGGCCTATCCAGGGACCACTAACTGTTTGCCGGTTTTCATTCACCTGTTTTCCTCTTTAGTAATAAGCCCCCTAATTTTCAGCCAGTTGTACGGATACCCACTAGTGACTACATTCCCCAGCCTTCATTGCGGTTAAGTGTGGCCGTATGACTACGTGTGGACCAATGTGATGTGGAAGAAAGAGCTACCTGCAACTTCTAGGTCACTTTCTTAAAAACAACCTGCTTCATCTAAACCTTCCTTTCCTTATGGATGGGCAATGGCAACTGATGAAACAATCTGGGTATTAGAGTTATGCCCCCTGCGTTAGAATGCTTACATCTAGGCCAGTATATGAAACACAACTAAATTATATTTATTTACAATATACAAATATTCTTATATAATATATAAATATGGAATTAGCCCTGATTTTCTGGAAATTTCTGAGACCCAGCCAGTGGCTTTATGAATGCTTCAGTATGCATTTTCTTCTGTTTCAGAAACACCTGTGTCTCACCATCATCCTACCTGCATCAGTTGTCATTGGCTGAGATCCTAGACAGGAGTTGACTCACTGGCAAAAAGGCTTCCATTTGGGCAAAGGCAGTTCTCTGGAGAAGGGGGAAGCTGTGAGGTCTTTCCTGGCCAGTCCTGACAGCAACTGGAGGTCGATTCTACAGCGGTAAAAGAGACAGAAAATTCTATAACACAACAGGACAAGGTGAAGAATGAAGAAGCAATCACAAAACGTCTTCCTGTTCAAAGGCAGCTACTACCACAGTTAGATGATTCTTCCTGACATGTCCCTGTCCCCCCACCCCCTGCAACAACTAACACACATATGAATAACTCCATGTGTCACCATGATTTTTCCATGTTACACACTATAAAGACACTCCATTACTTCTGACAGTGCCACGGGATTCTACTATTTACTTAACAAGTTATTTAATTAATGGGTGTTCCAATTACTGTTGATGCATAACAAGTCACCCTATATTTAATGACATAAACCAACAACCATCTTATAAATGCTCACCAACTTTAAGGGTCACAAATTCAGGAAAGGCACAGCAAGATGGCTGTGTTCAGTGATGTCTTGGCCATCGGCTGGGACTGGAGGTGGCTGGGCTGGGACTTGAGTGGCTGGACTGTCGGATCCATGCCATGATGGCTTTACTTCCATTGTAGCACCTTGGGGTGGGGATTGGCTGGAAGGCTGTGCTAAGTTGGGACCCCTCGCTTCTAGCATGGTGGCCTCACAGTAGTTGAACTTTTTACTTGACAGCTTAGTGCTCCAGAGGACCAGGTGGAGGCTGCATGGCCTGTCTTGATGTAGATCAGAACTCAATAAACATTATTTCTTGGTTCATGCAGTTTGACAGGCCCTGATTGAAGAGAAGGGACGAAGAACCTACCTCTGGATGGTAAAAAGGTCAAAGAATTTGAGGTAATTAAAAAAAAATTTCTCCACAGTGGACATTTAGGTTGTTCCCAGTTTTGTATTTTGGTTTGTTTGCTGTTTTCATGTTTTGTTGCTAACAATGTACTTAGGAATATTGTTACACAAATTGAAACATCACCTTAGAGCAAATGCTTTAAGTAGAATTTTGATGTACAGGGCCAATTATAAATATTTTTAACATTTTCATTTATATTACATAAGCTGTTTATAGAAGTTGCATAATTTGTACTTCCATCAAAAGTTTAAGAGATTACCTTTGTGTGTGTATGCATGTGTGTGTATAGTCTCATGCAATTTTTATCACATGTAGATTCATATAGCCACCACCACAGTCAAGATATAGAACTATTTCATCAACAAAAGGCTTGCTCATGTTAACCATTTATACTCATACCCACCAGCACCTCCCTGTCTCTCACCTCTGATAACCTCTAATGTTAGGTTATGTAAATAGATTCATACAATACGTAACTTTTTGGGATTATTTTTTTTCATCTAGGTTGTTGTGTGCATCAAAAGTTCATCCCTTTTTATTGCTGTGTAGTATTTCATGGTATGGATGTACCACAGCTTAACTTTTCACTTATTGAAGGATACTAAGGTTGCTTTGGGTTTTGTCTATTATGAATAAAGCTGCTATGAACTCTTTTGTACATGCTTCTGTATGAATATAAATTTTCATTTCTCTGGGATAAATGCTCAGGAGTACAAATTGTTGGGTCATAGAGTAGTTGCATGTTTAGTTTTTTAACAAACTATCAGACTGTTTCAAGAGGAATTTTCCATTTCTACCAACGATATCTGAGTGATTCAGTTTCTTCACATCCTCATAAACTTTGGGCATTTTCACTATGGCTTATTTTAGCTATTCTAATAGATATGTAGTGATAGCTCACTGTGGTTTTAATTTGCATTTCCCTAATGGCTAGTGATGTTCAACATCTTTTTATGCACTTACTTGCTATTTGTATATCCTTTTCAGTGAAGTGTATGTTCATATCTTTTGCCCATTTTCTAATCAGATTATTTTCTTTCTTTAAAAACTGTTGAGTTTTGAGAGCAATTTATATATTCTAGATTCAAGGCCTTTGTCTGACAAGTAATTTGCAAATGCTTTTTCCAGTGTTGAGCTCATCTTTTCATCCTCTTCATTGGGTCTTTCACAGAGGAAGTTTATGATCTCCATATAATCCCACTTATTTTTTTCTTTTATGACTCACATTCTTAGTGTCAACTCTAAAAATCCTTCACCCAGCTCTAGACAGTATCTTTTAAGTTTTTATTCCCCTTGGCATTAGAATTTAAAAATACATTTACCCGGTCAAATCTGATGATACTTTCATCTATGGCTTCTAGGTTTGTGCTGCTTAGGAAGGTCTTTTCCACACCAAAGCTATAAAATTAACCCATGTATTATTTTAGACACATTTTTCTAACTGACTTGTTTTTAAATGATAAAACTAACGCATGTCCATTTAAAAACTTTGAATGCAGAAAGGTAAAATTTGAAGAAAAAGTTGCCTTTATTTCTACCCATTTTATTTCCTGAGATAGCCACTGTTAATTTTTTCTTATCTTTCTAGGATTCTAAGTCCATACAAGTACACACACACAACCACAAACACAGACGCAAACACATAACTGCCTTTTTTTAAACTCAAAAGGGATCATAATGTACGTACTGTTTTGTAACACTTAGTGTTTCCCAATTGATGTATTTCTCTATAGCAGTATATAAAGACCACTCTGATTATTTTTAACAGCTGCCGGGATAAACCATAATCTATATAACCTTCTCCTAATAACAGACAATTAAGTTGTTTATAGGAGTTGTATTGCTATGCTAAATAATGCTGCAGTAAATTTTCTTGTATGTATTATTGTAAACATATTTATGAAGAATAAATTACTGGACATGAATCTTAAATTACAGGGTATGTGCTTTTACAGTTTGATAGCATTGGCAAACTGTCCTTTAAAAATGGAGCATCAAAATATCCTCCTGCTCACAATGTATGGAGATGCCAATTTCCCAATATTCTTACCTACTCTGATTATTACCCAGTTTTTTATTCCCTCTATCTGAGAAGTAAGAAATGCTCTCTGGTTTTTCTGAATTCTAGATAGATTTAAGAGATGGTATGTGTATGTGTGTGTGTGTGTGTGTGTGTGTGTGTGTGTGTGTGTGTGTGTGTGTGTGTGTGTATGTATGCTACTATATGGTTGTTAAAGACAGTTTCATATTTCAGTATATAAATTTCAAGTTCTCTGGAACATGTACTGAGGTTTTATGAAATAAAATAAAGGATATGCTCCTCAAGCCAGCTGAGATGAATTTTACACTCTGGAGGGCCAGTAACTTTCTACTTCCGTGTGCTAATAAGGAGAGGAGGAGATTCATCACAGGTATCAGTAGGAACTATTCCCCCCTAGAATATTCTAGAAGTCTGACTACATCATCTAGAAGTTATCCAGTAAGAGACTGTCTGTAAACAGAGAAATAACCAATATTATAACCAATAAATATCTTAGTTTTTTTTTAATGGTAAGTCTTCATTCATTTGTTTATTTAACTACTATTATTATCTAGTTGGCATTGGCCTAGGACACTGGGAGTATAAGGACTGTGTCAGCTGACCCACCACATGATGTAGGGGTGGAGAGAGAACAAAGTCACAGGACCTCATAGCTGTCTTCCAAGAGCCTCCAAAGACTCCTGGACAGGGAATCAGGCCAACACAGAGGAGGACATGCTTATATCCCATACTAACGAGCAGGTGAATGGACAGAAAGAACAATTCTAAATGTTGGACATTTCAGGAGCTGGATGGAAAACCTCATTAACATTCAAACTAAGAGCTAGATTAAAACACTTAATTTCCACTGATGATCTGCAGTAGGAATCTATCACCAAATCAGAAGGTAGACCTAAAAACAAACAAAATGAGCAGCTCATCTTGCACGGTGTTCAAAGAGAATTAATCAGTCATACCCCATCAAGAAAGCTGTGTAACAAACAGTGACAATAGGCAAATACTGCAAGCCTTAGGGAAGGGCAGGGCAGGTACACAAAGCATCTGACCACTCCTCTTCCAAACCATCAAAGTCATGCAAAACAAGGAAACACAGAAACTAGGAGAGCCAAGAGGAGTCTGAGGTGACATGATGGCACAATGCTATGTGGTATTCTGGGGCAGAAAAAGAATGTTACTGGAAAACTCGTGACATCAAATAAAGTGTGAAGTTTAGTTAGCAGCAACGCACCAGTGTTGGTTTCTTGATTTTGACAAATGGACCATGTAATGTAAAATGTTAATAGTGGAAACTAGGTGAGGGGTACCCAGGAACTCTATACTATCTTTGCAACTCTTCTGTAAATCTATAATGATTCTAAAATAAAAAGTTTATTTAAAAAACAATCAACTACACAAAATTTGTTAGTGAGGTGTCTGTATTCTTGTATGTTGTGTATGTGTGTAAGCTTAGACTTTGTTCAAATAATATAGATCTGAAAAGTCTAGGCTTCCGAAGAAGGTTTTATCTGGAGGGAATTTTGTCAAGGTAAGTGCTATTGGTAATTTGTTTAGTTATTATTTACCTGTCTATTTTTGAGTCCCCCTCATTTTATAGTAGTTAGAAAATTTTTCATCTTCCTCTTTATAAATAAAGCATCAGAAGAATATTCAGTATATTCAGTATTTTTCTTATTTTCCTTGAACTTCCTCTACTTTCAAATAGTATTCTATCAAGAATCTTTCCCTTTTTGATGTCTACCTGCATTTTCATATGATATCCCAAACTACTTTACTGTCCATTTTCTTCCAATTTACTTGCAGAACTCAGACACATTTAAAAAAATCATTTGTCATCAGTTGTGAATCTTAATCTTTAAACCAAGTAAAATATTTAGTTTAACAATAGGTATATAAATTAAACCTGTTTATCTTTTATTTTTCTGCTGATATTAGTTGGTATACATTCATAATACTGCAGTTTAAATTACTTTTCCTGACAGGAAAAATATATTCCTTCTGATTTACAGCCTGAATAGTCATGTAAGGGTCCACTACTATTGTGGAAAAAGCATAATACAAAAGCCATATTTGATGGTGCTGATCAAATTCATTTAACTCCACAGTAGCGTCCTGTGGCCCTGAAGACTGGCAGTGCAGGGTCTTCAACCTGGAATAACATCCTGCTCATCAACAGCTATAAAATTAACTTAAAATTTATGGTTCTGGCTAATACTTCTGGCTTTGTATGTGTTAGTTATTAACAAGAATATTTTCCTGAAGAGATTTATTTGACTAAAATACATTAAAATTACTTCCATCAAGGAACTATATTATAGAAGAAATTTGGTATAAATTATGTAGGAGGGGAGTCAAACATAACAAGGTGAAAAAGCTTAGAAAAACCAGTCATGCCATCTCTGCCCTGGATTTGATTTTAGCTTATTTTAACTTTCCAGCCAGAACTAGAAAATGGTTCTGGTAGGAAGTTAAAATGAAAATGCACATAAGGGATTTTTCCAATGACAGAGTAATTTGTATTAGAGTAACCCTTCTGCTGAGAACAACTATTAAAGTTGATTAAAGCACAAAACAAAGCTAAAAGCAGGTGTTACAAAGTATTGGGAAGCAACTAATGTGACCAGAAGAATGGGGCCAAGATTCAATAGAGAAAGAAAATACACCATAAGCCCTAAATTAATCATGGTTTTGTCCCCTAAGAGCATTTTCCTATATTCAACATGAGGCTTAGAAGCTAAGAAAAAGTGGTGTCCTGGAAAAATACTAACGGGTGGGGCATGACAAAAATTACAGAGAAGGACTACAAAGGCTGTCATAAAAAAGTGCACCTAAGAGTTCATATGCAGCCCCCCCAGGAGACATTTACTAGCTACAAAGGGCTGCATGCATTTCATGCAAGAGGCTCAGAACTAAGCAGAGAAAGGAGGCTGAGAGGCTAACAACTAAAGAGAGGAAATTTATTTTATCTGGTATTGGACTTACCCTATTATTATAAACATAAAATTTAAGAGCTGGGCAAACATGTAAAAAAACTATTTGCAGCCATTAGATAGCAATCAACACAGTTTTAATCCTTGAGAGAAGGAAAACATAAGATGTGATCCCCACATCCTGGATGCTTTCTCTCTGACAGTGCTTTCCAACTGGCAGAGCAAGAATATGAAGTCTAAGCAGACAATTTTGGTCTTTCTAATGGAAAGAGACAGAGATTGAAATTTTAGTTTGCCAGAGAGACTGAGATTTGGGAACATGGTCCAAGATAAAAGTCAGCCAAGTTGTCAGGGAGAAAAGCCCCACAAATCTGAGTAAATAACCCCCTTGAGTCCTTGACTTAATCCTAAACTGTAGGCACTGGATGCAACTCTGAGAGGCTTAGCAAACAACAGTTGTTCTGATGCTTGAGAGCTGAGCAAAGATTTTAAAGGCTGCACAATGCTAGAGAGACAGAGTTTGGAGTCAAAATCCAGACAGAGTGAACAGACCTTAGAAACACCTTGGGATTTCAGTTGAGACATCAGAAAGATCATGTCCTAGGAGTCAAGACAATGCCCTAAGAATGCAGGCAAAACTAACACTCAGGACCCATACTTAAAATACCTAAAATTAAGCCTTCACATGATCAAGGTATGTTGTTTGTATTTTACTGTCTACCTAAACAAATTTGACATCTTTGAGAGGGAGAAAACATAATTCAAAGCATTTACAATGTTTAAAAAATTACTGACTTGCAAAAAAGCATGCAGAATGATCAATAATCAAGAGAAGAGACAGAGCAGACCCAAAGATAATCCAGAGGTTAGGGTTATTATTTAAGCATGTCAAAATGACCATAATTAAAATATTAGAAATTAGAAGAAAAGGTGAGAAATACATGAAAATATGAAAAATATGGAAAGAGAATCAGAGTTTATAAAAAAGAACCAAATGGGCATTTTAGAAGTGACAAATACAGTATCTGAAATTGAGAACTGACTAAATGGGTTTCAAAGCAGATTGGACACAATGTAAGACTAGCCTAGTAGATTCAAAGACATGTCAACAGAATATATTCAATTTAAAAAACAACATAAAAAGGAACACTAAAAAAGAATAAAATGTAAAATTAATGAGAACACAAAAAGCCTATACAGCTGCTGCACTGACATTCTCAAAAAAAGGAGAGATAAAATGGAGCAGAAACAATACTGGAAGAAATATTGACCAAGAATTTTACAAATCTTGATAAAAAAGACTTTACCCCACTAATTCAAGAAGCTGAGTGAATGTCAAGAAAACAAATACAAAGAAAACTTCAGTTGGTAAACTATAGACAATTGGCTAAAATCCAAAGACAAAGAGAAAATCTTAAAAGCAGCCGGAGAGAAAAGCAGGATTACAATTAATACCTGAATTCCTAATAGAAACAATGGAAGCCAGAAAACAATGGAAGCCAGAAAATAAAATGTATGTAGCAGAAAAATCAACTTAGAATGCCCTACCTAGCAAAATATCTCTGGAAAAAAATGAAAGAAAATACATTCTTAGACATACTGAATCTGAAAGACATTGTTAGCAGAAGATCCATACTACAAGAACCATTGAATTCTTGCTGCTGAAGGAAAATGATTCTAGAAGAAAGCATGAAAGTACAGGAAGGCATGAAGTATATCATAAAAGGTGATATGTAATAAGCTGCATTGACGTTCTCCAAAAGAGGAGAGAGACAAAATGGAACAAAAACAGAACTTGAAGAAATATTGAGCAAGAATTTCCCAAATCTAATAAAAAACAGTCTTTATCCTACTATTCAAGGAGCTGAAGTATAAATGAATATTGACTATTTAAAACAATAAAGTCATTTGCAACTCATAACATTGGTAAAAGTAAAATATATCATAACAATGACTCAAAGAATATGAGAATAGAAAAATGTATAAAACTGAACATTTCTTGTTTTGCTTGGTTAGTGATAAAGGTAATAATTTAAAGTATGTTATAATAGAACAAGAGCTATATTTTAATTTTTAGTGTTACCACTGTAAGAATAATACATGATAGTATGACAAAATAGTTCATAGATGAAATACAACAGAATATTAAAAAGAATTGATTAAGACATAGAATGAGGAAAAGGGGACTAAAAGAACAAAGAACAAATGGAACAGAGGAAAGTATCAAAATGACAGATAAACTCAACTGTATTGGTAGCTACATGAAATGTATGTGGACTAAAACAACCAATTAAAAGTAAAAAATTGTCACATTTGAGTAAAAAGAGAGAAAACCTATATTTAGTTTACAAGAAATACATATGAGATCAAGGCATAGATTGAGTTTAAAGGTATGAAAAAAAACACTAACCAGAAAAAAGCTGGTATATCTATATTTATATCACTCCAAGTATACTTTAAGGCAGCCCAGTATAAGAGATAATGAAAGATATTTCATAATGATAAAGGATTGACTCAATAGGAAGATGTAACAATATTAAGTGTGAATGTACCTAATAATACAGCTTCAAAGTATATAAACTCAAAAATTAACTAAACAGAAGAGATATAATTTTGTTAACATATAAATTATGTGTATGTTGTAGATGTATTATAGATACAATCTATAGTTGTAATTATAGATTTTAACACAGCTCTCTCACTGATAAAATATGCAGACCCCAAATCAGCAAATATATAGACATATAAGCAATATAATTAATAGACTGGGTCATAAAAATATATAAAATTTTATCTTTAATGTTATAGCTTAAATTTCAGTATATACATTATTTTCAAGTCCACATGGGTATTTAGAAAAACATCCTATGGAGCGAATCTCATCATATTTCAGATAACTTCTATCAGCAGTATATATTCTTTGTCCATTTTGGAATTGTTATATTTCAAAACCATAAAGTGTAAAAGATCCAAATGTTTAGAAATTGAGAAACATACTTTTAAACCATCCATAGATCAACAGAATGGATATTATAATTTAGTTTGAATTGAATAACGACACAAACTCAACATATCAAAACCAACAGCATGCAGCTAAAGCAGTGATGGAGGGATATGAATAACTTCCAAAGTATGTATTAAAAAAGAAGAAAGATTTAAAACCAGTGGTGCATTATCCAAGTTGAGAAGTTAGAAAGCAAAGAACAAATTAAATAAAAGTAATTAAAGAATATAATAAAAATAAGAGCAGAAATCAACACAATAGAAAACAGGCACATAACTGCGATGAGAATAAAGCAAAAATTTAGTTATCAGAAAATCTTATTAAATTAATAGTTGTGACTGGTAAGAAAAACTAATTGGACTAGTCATAAGGGAAATACAAATCAAATACAATGAGCTACTATCTCACACCTGTCAGCATGGCCATTATCAAAATGACAAGAAACTGTAAGTGTTGGGGAGGAGAAAAGAGAACCCTCCTACACTGTTGGTGGGAATGTAAAGTAGTGCAGCCACTATGGAAAACAGTAATAGAGCCTCCTCAAAAAATAAAAAATAGAACTACCATATAATCTAGCAATTCCACTTTTAGGTATTTATCTGAAGAAAACAAAAACACTAACTTGAAAAATATATGCACCCCTATGTTCATTGAAGTGTATTTACAATAGCTAAGGTATGGAAGCAAGCTAAGTGTTCACTGATGAAGGAATGGACAAAGAAAATGTGGTTTATGTATGCAGCAGAATATTATTCAGCCATAAAAAAGAAGGAGATCTTGCCATTTGTGGCATCATGTATTGTTGAGGGCCTTACGTTAAGTGAAATAAGTCAATAAGTCAAGAAAAACAAATACCATATGATCTCACGTATATGTGGAATATAAATACATACATACATACATACAATAACGAATCCAAAGGCATAGATAAAGAGAACAAATTAGTGGTTACCAGAAAGCAGTGGCTGGGGAGATGGTCAAAATGGGTGAAGGCTGTCAAAAGGTACAAACCTGCAATTACAAAATAAATAAGTCATGGGAATGTAATGTATGGCATGCTGACCATAGTTAATAATACTGTAATTGCATTTGAAAGTTGCTAAGAAAGCAGATCTTAAAAGTTCTCATCACAAGGAAAAAAATTGTGTAACTATGTATGGTGACAGATGTTAATGAGTCTTATTGTGGTGATTATTTTGCAATGCATTCAAATATCAAATTGTTATGTAGTACACCTGAAATGAATATAATGTCAAATTACATCTCAATAAAAATATATTAAAAACAAATTAGAGATTTGAATAGCAGGAATAAGATGGGACATTAGTAGAGAACCTATAGAAAATATCAAGATAATATTAGGATATTATAAAAAAATGTAACAGTAAATTCTGAAAATTTTGGGTTTATTGAAAAGTCTTTTGAAAAACATAATTTTTTTAAACTGACAGAAGAAATAAAAAATCTTAACCTATTGATATCTAGTAAAGAAACTGAATCTACAATTAAAACTATTTCTAAAAATATCAAATTGTTATGTAGTACACCAACAAAATTAAAAACACAAACTCCAGATCCAGATAGCTTGGTGGTGAATTTTTCCAAACTTTTAAAAAAGAAATAACACTGATTTCATAGAAATGATCCAAGAGAATATAAAATTGATTATGGAGTAGCTAGACATCTCATGAATTTCTGTGGGAGGGCAAATTGGTAAAACTACTTCAGAAAAACAGTTGGCACTATCTACTGAATCAAAACATATACAGACCCCATGACTATTTTATACTACTTTTAGATATAGACCCAACAGATATGCATGTATATGTACTTCAAAAGGAATGTACAAGAATGTTCTTAGCATCCTTATTGATCATAGAAACAACCCAGATGTTTAGACGGTCTCAAATGGATAAATAAATCATGTTCTAGTCACACAGTAGAATTCTATACAGCAATGAAAAATAACTACAGCTACACACTTCAACATGGATGAATTTCACAGATATATTGCAAGCTGAACGAAAGCAGATACAAAACAGCCTACAATTACGTAGGATTCTATCTGTTCATTTGTTTTGCCAGGGTTTCAGCCCTGGGCAAGTTCACTATGGATTCAGTGAGACTGAGGAATGACAATGGAACATTCTTGGGGTGAAAGGGTTTATTACCCGGCTTGTTTTCCTAGTGATAGGTCAAGCACTAGAATTTTGTCTGCATCCTACAGTCTGCAGGTCTGTAATCCTCCTTAGTGTCTGCCTCTGCCCAGTGACTCAGTCAATAACAGCTTATTGCCTATGGGTGTGGAGGCAGTAGCCTAGCAGCAGGCCAGTTACATCATCAAGTAGTTTAGGTTCAGGTGAGGATCCTGGCCACAGGAACCTTCACTTTATCCACATCATGCTAATACACAGGCAAAAACTAATGCTGCTTGGAAGGGTAATCCCAGGAAACATGGAGAGGCTTCCAGCTTCCTGGTAATGGTCTATACCTTGATCAGGGAGGTGGTGATTCAGGTGGATCCCTTTGTAGGAATTAACTGAGTTGTAAACTTATGATTACAAATCCTTCTGTTTGTGTGTTATATTTAAATAAGAAGTTCCCTTCTCCTTTCCTTCCCAAAAGAAAAGTAGGTCCTCAAAATTTTTACATGTGTAATACCTCGTATTTGAGGCCAGAGAAAAATTACATGTATGTGTCTTAGGAAGGATGACATGTAGGAAGAAATGCAGAAAGATTGCAAAAATGTAGTACAACTAATGTTGCTACGTTTTTTTTTTCTCTCTCTCTCCTTTTTTCATTTGTGCATGTTTGCTGGCGTCTGTAATTAGTGCACAGAAGGTCATGCCGGTGCTTCTCCAAGTGCTAATGACGAAGACCCAGGAGTACAGCAGACTCGGAACTGCCGAGGGGATCTCAGCCTCTAAACTGATTCTGCCCTACCCTGCATGGCTGTGATGACGTTTCTCTGCCTTAGGATGGGTTTAATGTAGGTTTTATAAAATACTGGGAGATGTTTGGGTATGTAGAAGTTCTGAAATGCCAAAAATTCATTTGAAAGGCCCTTGGGCTCTGGACCTTCAGCTACATAAGCTACCTGAATAGGCCACCTAAGGGCAAATTTCTGTGTTCAGTCACTTCATGATGACACCTCAAAGACTTCATGTCCCACTAGATGTGACTGTCTACTGGCAGCTGTAGCAAAGTCACATTTACAATAATATGAAAGCCCTGTCGTCTCCTTCCTGGGCCGTGGAGTTTGAATCCAGAGGTGCGAGACATGGGATGTGTGTCTTCAGAAAGTTTCTGTGGTGACTTTGGTGTGCCACTCTGGCTACAACATACCCTGTGACCAGCGCCCGCAGGGGAGCAGAGAGGGTGGGCTCTGACCTCCTGGAGGCCTGGGGGGCAGAGAGGAGAGTATTTAAGCAGCCATGATGGCCAAGCTTCCATATCCTCAAAATGGGAAAGTTTCTAATAAGTAAAATGGATCATAAATATTTTTAGTTTTAGACTCATAAAATTTTAGTTCTGAAAGGGATTTTCAAAATGGCCTTGACCAAAGCTCTTACTTAATGTGAAGAAACTTAGGCTCATTTTATGTGACTGCGGATGAGTACTCAGTGTTTCAGACTCTCAGTCTCAGACATTAGGAAAATACGTGGTGTTTTAAATTTATCTTTACTTACGTTCCATAAACCAACCTGTGCTCCTTCTCCCTACCCTCCACTCTCTCTCTGTCTCTGTCTCTGTTTCTCTCTCTTCTCCCTCCCCTCTGTGAGAGGGTGAACTTACCCTTACCCCACACAGGTCTTAGGCCACCAGGCATATGCATTTATCCACAGGCAATCCCCACATAGGCTTGTGAGATACACTGTAACTCGACATTTATTTGGTAGCTATGAAACCTTGAGAGGTGGATGTTTTGCATGTATCTCTGGCACCTATTCAGTGATAGTTAGACATTTGGAAAGGCATACAGAACATATTTATCAGAAGAAAAGTGCAAAAGCCAATGGAAACATGACCCAACTCCCAAACTCCATTGTTTGCGGCCATTTCCTAAATAGAAGATGATTGAAACATCAAAACTTAGAATGCTTCTAGGTGGAAGTGTCCTTAAGCATAAGTGCCCATAAGTCTACCCTTCAAAATACAATTTAGCAAAGAAAATATGTGCAGTGTTTGTGTTTCAAAGGAGTTGGTGACAAGAATATTTGAGGCACAGTTCCTGAAAACCTGTTTACACATTTGATCTGCCAATGAAATGGGCTTTATAATAATACCTCATTTGCTCTCACCCTCCACCTCTGGAAGCATGACCATCCAGAGGGCAGTGGGTTACAAAATGAGGAACTGAACAGTTTGCCTTTTATTCTGGTGATCGTTTTTATGAGATGGGAGCCCACAGCGTGCTTTAAAATGTAATCTATAATTCATTGCATTGCAGATGAGCCATAAAATGCATTCATTTTTACAACAATGCTCATTATTTATGACACTTTCCTTGTCTTCTATTAAAAATATTTTGTTGTTCAATGTATAGGATGTTCACAGATGCTAGATTATTTACAGGCAGGCCTGATGAACAGTTATAACAATTTAGCCATTAGAAAATTAAAGTAGTTTGAGAAAGGCAAATTGTTTCTGAGATGTTTTTACACTGAACTAAAGCCAGAACAGCGGGATGACATTTATTTACCAAAACCTAATTTCCAAGTGAAATTGATCTAGAAATAGGATTTTGAAACTGCATTTTAGTCAGAGTACATAGCAAAACACTCCAGATAGTGTTTTTGAAAATGAGGGATGATTATTGGAGAAACTTCTTTGGAAAGAAGAAAAAGAAAGATGAAATAAAGCCCAAGATTCCTGAAGTTGCTGCTGCTGCCATGTTCATTCACTCCATCAGCAGGCGGACGGGGCTGATGGGAACCACATATCATGCTAGATGTTAGGCATATAAAGATAAAAAACGGGGTCTCTGCTCTTAAGTGGTTCATAGAGAAAGGTGAGCCACGCATATGGAAATGATGCTATCATCCTGGATTTTGGCCATGGTTGCAAAGGAGCTGAGTGTAAAGCAGTGCGGACTCCTCTCTCTGCGGTGTCTGACAAGACTTGCCGAAGTTGGGAATACCTAAGCAAGCAGACGTTGCTCAGTGACAGATGTTCACTTTATTTGCTTTACACGGCTTGCATAAAAAAAAAAATTAAAGGGGGAACCCATCAAGATGATGTAGTGAACTGAAGCTCTATGTACCGAGACAGATAGCAGTGAGAAAGAAAATGTGAAAGAAAAAAAAGGAAGTTTAGCAGATAGAGATGGGTTCGACAACAAGGCGAACACCTTCAAGAACTAGAAATGGAACAGAAGCACGAGCATGCGGTAGGGCTAGAGCGGAGATGTACGGTGTCCTCGGTGATGTGCAGGAATACGGCTTCTACGAGGGACTGAGGATCCTCCACATGAGACAGACGGCCCTTCCGCAACATAAAAAAAGTCTGGAAAAAATGCTGTAGATAACTGCTTCAGTCAACGTACCTAAACACAGCCTTGTGACTGGGAGCTGAAGGAAATCATCAATGGCTTGGTAACTGTCTTTGTTCTCTTCAGTATCATCACAGGGCCTCTCTCTGCAGAGGGCTGAACAGAGCCCCTCACCACCAATTCATGGCCACCCAGAACCTCAGAATGTGACTTTATTTGGAAATAAGGTCTTTGTAGATGTGATTAATTAAGGCTCTTTAGATAAAATCATTCTGGAGTTAGGGTGGTCCCCAAACCCAATGACTGAGATGTCCTTGGAGGACACAGAGGAGAAGGCTGCGTGCAGACAGAGGCAGAGCTGGGAGTTCTGCAGCTAGCTGTAGGTGAAGGAAGGAATGCTGGGGACCCCCAGAAGCAGGGAGGTATGGACGGATCCTTTCCTAAAGCCTTTAGAAGGCGCATGGACTTGCTGACACCTTGATTTCAGGCTTTGGACTCCAGACCTTGTGAGAGAATAAATTTCTGTTGTTTGAAGCCACCGTGCTTGTGGTAATTTATCATAGCAGCCCTAGGAAACTAATGTATGTCCCAAACCTCCAAATCTTAAAATATCTGGTTCTGGATTGGGGGTATGTTGAGATAACTATGGAGGGAGGCATAAGAGGGCACGTAGAGGGAAAACTGAGCTCAGAAAGCAAGAGCAAAAGAGAAATAGTCAAGAGTGTGTTCACATGTGGAGGAGAGAAACAAAGCCCAAATCCAAACCCAGACCAAAAGATTTCCTTTCAAAATAAGCCTGCAAACATGAATTTCATACATGCATGAAGAAAACTAGCTTTAGAGAAACAGCCAACAGAATCAGCTGTTCAGACATACATGTACTACAGGAGTTTCTGACATAGACTTTACTTTTATGTCATTAATAAATGAAGTTTCCCACATTTTACACCATATGTCCTATGACAGTTTACATTGATATAGACTTTAAAATATCTATGTTTAGAAGCTTAAAGAGGTAATTAAGGTTTCACATCCATAAAAAGAAAAAGACATTATGAAACAGAAGCAAGCAGAAATGAAAAAAATAATAGATGGATTTGAAAATAATTAATTATATAGAGCTGTATTAACTGCAGAGAGAAGAACAATGGAAATATTTTCCAGAAAGGTTCTGTCTGTGAGAAAGTAGATCCCAGGAAGATTTTTGCCATTGGAGTTAAGAAAGCCCCGGACATTTTGGTCTTCGAGAGATGCTCGATGGAAAATCTGGTCCTTCAAGGGGCATGTGTTGCTCTGCTTTAAATGCTACGACTCTTGTGTTACGTACAGTTGCCATTTTGTGAAATTGACACTGGCCTTTGAGTCAGGACTGGGGCTGATCAGGTGACGGTGGGCAGAAACGGGGGCAGCTGGCACAAATCACATGACTCACCGGTCTGGGCCAGGTCTGAGGCACATACTCAAATCTTGCATAAAGATTTTTAGCCAGTCCACTCTTACTGTGGACCCTGGCCCGTGACAGTCCAGTTCAGGCTTACAGAAATTCTGACCAGGTTTGTTACAAGGATCCAGTGAGTTAATCCAGTTTCTACTCTTTTGTCAACTCTGAAGAGCTACAGAAATATATAAATTGTAAACTTAAAATGAAGAGGATGTATTTTATCTCCTCTGATGTGCTTAGCTTTGTGCCTGGATCTAGACATATGTTGACTTGAAAAATGAAAATAATTGTAACAGAATATTAACCCAAATCTTTGGCTATATCTATATGACATTCTAATGTTAAGATAGAAAATGAAAAAAAAAAAAAGGAATAAAAGTCACCATATTTTTGAAAGTAAAATAACCTAGTGATTATTATTAAATGTTAATACTGGTTAGGTACTCTTTGCCAGGAATTCTTCTAAGTGGTTTAAAAGTAGAATAGAATTTGGAGTCAGATGGCCTGGGTTCAAATAGTGACTCCACCACACGGTGGCTATGTGAATTGGATAGGCCATTTATCCTTTCCAGGCTTCATATAAGTGGGGATGATAATTGGTACATTGTGAGGATTATATATGGTAATAAAGTATGCTTAGTATACTGTTCATGGGTATACTGGCATGTAAATGAGCTTTTAATAAATATTAGCTAGTATGGGAACATTTGTCACCTCCCTCCCTAGAATTCATTTTTTCCTTTACCTTTTTCAACATAATCCTAAATTTCTCAGCTATCTAGTTTGTGTGAGGGCAACCCCACCTTTTCTGTGTCAAGGAAGGTCTCTAGCTGGTATACGGCAATCAGCTGGCTCTCCAAAATTCTTGGTCATGGGCATCATTTTAGGGATAGACTGATGATCCAATTTAAACCATAAGGTGGGAGGAATTGTTTTCTGGGAGCTTTTTGCAAAGAGCTTCCTCTTTGATATCAGGTGAATGAGAAAGCATTTAGCCTGGATGCTGCTGGTAGCCATATTGAGATGACAAGGGACATCTTTTGTGAAGGTGACATCATTCAAGGCAGACTGTAGACATGGAAAGAAAGTGGGTCATTGGTAAAATCATTAAGCAACTGGATCAAGCAGAATCTAAAGCCTGAGCTACCTTTCTACTTCTCAGTTAGATGAGCTGATAAATTTTCTTCATTGTTTATGCTATTTATTCTTTTAATTGCAATCGAAAGTATCCTGATACAAGTATTATTGCAACATGTCAAACAGCTGACTCATTCTCAAATGATGGTAATTACTGGCATTGTGAAAAATATTCAGGTAACGAAATCAATTTTTCCTTCTTCATGTAAACATTTAAGTTTTAAAATTGGGCCAAGATCATACTTCTGAAATAATAAATTAAGCTTTAGCCACAATGATTGAGAGATGGAGAAGAAGTAAAATCCAACTGTAGAAGCCAGATTCTATTCTATGGCAACACCCATTGCCATAGAAATAATATCAGATCAGCTACTAACTATCTATCATGTACTGTATTCCAGGGACTCGGTTAGGTGCTCTGCTTACATTTTCATTAGTTCTTTCTTAGAATTATTTAATATGAGGAAACAGAAACTTAGAGAGTGGTTTTTAGGGACTCATACCTAAAACAGTACCCAGAACAAGCTGAGCTCTCAATAATAATCGTTGCATGTCAATTAACTACTCAAATACATACAAAACAAGGATGTCAACTCCTGTCTGCTTTGCTCCAAAGTCTTTGCTCCTGAAGCTACACCACATTGCTTCCATGTATTAAAAGATTTTATTACTGAAAGTTTGTGCACTGGTCTAATTTATTGGATTGGTATTTACAGCAAGTAGCCATCAACTGAGAAATTTCAGCTTCATCAGAGTCTATTCCTAATTTAGTCACATTATCATTTTTTCAGAAGCTACACTTTTTAGATTATTGTCTAGAGCTAGATAAGATAAGATATATAAACTCTAAGTTGCTAAGCTCAATTAGTTTGTAGTCCTCAAAGGAATTCTGTTAAAAATTATATGCCTTAAAGTGACATCCAAACCATGACCCAAGGACTTTAAAAAGAGCTGAAGACTTGTTTTCCAGACCTAAAAGTGATTATTCCAAATAAAGTTTTGGAATTCTTGCCCAATTTTGAAATGCCTATAAAAAAATGTAACTCCTCTTTCAATTTGTCTTAAAATGAAAAAAATCAAGCATAAAAATATGTGATTTATAATGACGTTTCACTCAATGTTACTGTGATAGATGCTATGTTTTAGCATCTATTAACTGTGAAATCGCAATATTTTGAAATGTTTTATCATGCTCAGATTAGTCAACTTGGATCCCTTACAGTAAACGACAGTCAAGTGTTCTATGAAGAGGGGCCTTACTTTCATCAAGAAAAGAAAATGAGAAATCTAATCGTGTTGAATTTTATAGGTCTCTAATTATGTTGAATTTTGTAGCTTTTGATACTTCCTGCTGCAGCTCTTTTACTGCTGAGTATAAAATTCAAGGTCCAGATTGCCAACAGTAAATGTAAATCCCTGGCTCCCATGACAACACAGTTGTTCAAATGGTCTTTATTATTTCCCATAAGGGCCTATATGGTTAATCAATAAACAAATTGTTCAGCATGGTAATAGAAACTACTGTTTATTGAGTACTTCCTAAGTGGTAGGTGATGTGAGAACGGTAGGATAATGAATTGGAATATGCATATTTGTTGAAGCTTGAAGTCTACCTTATTAAATATGCTACCATGAGTTATTTAACTACATACTTTCCTCAACTTTACAGTGTAGATTGTTGTGTGGATTAGAAGTACTATATTGCATATCAAGCTTTGTGTATGCTAAGGTTTCAATATATGTCATCTTTTTTGTCATTAAATTTGAAAGACAAAGTGACTTGCCTAAAGTCATTCAGCTACAAGTGGCAGAGCCGGGACTTCAGGGCAAGTATAAAGACTCAAGATATGCTTTAAGATCTGATTTCCTTATGTATGACAGAGAAAATTGGCACTCTGGGACCTGGGAGCAGGGAGAAACTCATGCCTGGGCATGGATATTCAGGACTTCATTAGAACGAAGGGATGATATTTGATATGTGTTTTAAAGGGTAAGTAGGATTTTGATGAGTGACAATAACAGCACTTTATCCACCAGGATCTTTAGAACCTCAGTAGCATATGTAGAAATGATGAATAGGTTTCCCCGTTACTTTATTTATAATAATTCACAGCAGAGTGCTACCATCAATTAGTAATGTCTGTCAAGAGGGCCAGATTGAAAAAATTTTGGCCTCTCTGCCTTTGCTTATCATTCTCTGCAAGTTTCTTTCCCTTTCTTCACTTCATTTTTTTGTTCTTAGAAGAGTGTGTCCATTAAAGCCAACATTTTGGATGTTACATGTTAAAAGACCAATTTATCCAATATGGCTTTACACAGATGTATTTGAGGGGACAACTGTGTATCTTATTTAAGTCAGAGACATGGTGAGCAACATGGAAAATTAAAGCCAACTTGCAGGATCTAAGCTCAAGCCAAACTCAACAGCATCTCATTGTCCAATCCCCGCTGAAGTGGCTCCCATCCCAGGTTTACATACTTGTATCCAGTTCAAGGGGATATTAATGGTCACAATATCCTTTTAAACTGTCTTATTAATATGAGCATGTTCTCATTTTTGTTCTTTGAGATATTTCATCCTGAAATTCCTATCACAACTAAGGGATACATTATTAAAAATGTCACAAAGCTATTATTGAATAAATCTATCTAGACAAGGGGCTGGAAGATATGTTTTGAATGGATCTTTTTCAGTCCTCCTCACAACGGTTCTGTCATAATGTTTGGTCTTTGAGAAAGTCCTGGGAAATATATATTAAGTTGAGTGAATATAATGTTTGTTAGGAAGTAACTCCTCTTGAGATTCCTGAGTTCTCAAAATGAGTCATCAGATGTAAAAGGCCTTTGATGGCATCCCCAAGCATGTCCCCATCTCAGTGGACAGAAACTCCTTATTGGAGGATAAACTGGTACCAGAAAAGGAGCTCTGAAAGCAAATTCACTTCACAAGGTACCAACATTTAATGGAGAATAGTTAATCATTCATTAGAAGGTTTGATTGGAAAGTTATCTTTAAACAGAGACCAAAAATGATAGGAATAAGGGTGCTTTCTCTTACATGTAATACAATGAAGGTTATGAAACTCTACACTAATTAGAACAAGTGTTAACTGTTTTTAGTTTTCTTTTTGCTGTGAGTTTTTTGGGTCAGTTGAGTGAAAGCACACCAAATATCATCTTTCACTGCACATTTGAGTTTTAGCAACTTTGGGAATTTCTGGAAAAATATTCAAAGGTTAATCTATTTTTCTCAGGGCCTCTCTCAATCTTCTGATATTGGAGTTATTTCACTGCCTTTTTAAATAACAGTTTTATTGAGATACAACTCCCATATCATACAACTCACTCATTTGAAGAGTACAATCCAGTGGTTTTTAGTATATTCACAATTAGTTGTGCAACCATTACTGCAATTAACCTTAGGACATTTTTTATCAGCTAAAAATAAACCCTGTATCCATTAGCTCTCACACCCCATTCCCTCCCTAACTCCTGGCCCCAGGTCACCACTAACCTATATCCTATATTTTGTTTCTATACATTTGCTTATTCTGGACATTTTATATAAATAAAATCACACAGTATGATCTTTTGTGACTGACTTCTTTCAATAAGCATAATGTTTTCAAGGTTCATCTATGTTGTAATCTGTATCAGTACTTGGTTCCATTGTATAATATTCCATTGTTTGGATATACCACATTTTGTTTATCCATTCATCAACTGAAGAGTGTTTCCACCTTTTGGCTATTGTGAATAGTGGGGCTGTGTATATGCATATAATACGTAGTTGTTTGAATACCTGTTTTGAAGGCTTTTGAATATAGACCTTCATGTGTAATTGCTGGGTCAAATGATAATTCCATGTTTAATATTTTGAGGAACTGCTAAGCTGTCTTCTAAAACAGCTATGTGGCTTTACATTTCCATCTATAGTCATTATCTTTCAAAATACTTATTCATCATTACCATTTTTTTTCTCCTTCAGCTGCTAACTTAATTCTGCCTGTTTCTCATTTATGGATGGTTTTACAAAGAAGTAAGCAGTTTGCCACTCTAATCTTATCACGTTCATGAAATTCTGGACCTTATTGGGATTTAGTATTTCACTTTGCAATAGATTTACCACTTAGTGGTAGATGCTGCATGTTTCTGAAAACAACTCCATGAAGTATTACTAATGACAATTTAAAGGTGAACCAACTTAGGTTCAGGAAAGCTAAATAATTAACTAGTAGGTAGTTAAACCAGCAGTTGAACTATTGTGAAGTTGGCTTTACCAGAAAAGTAATAGGTATAAGGGCAGTATTACCCAGAGGCATTATGAACCTTCTCTGAGTCTCAATTTAGACTATGTCACTTATTCCTCCAAGAAATCCTAAGGGCATAGTATAGAGGTTAGGGTGTTTGTGCTGCAAATAACAGAAAGTGTGGCCAAATGTGACTTAAGCCATGGTGGCTTACATTTTTACATAATGAAGAGTCCCAGGGAAGGCAGTTCAGAGTTGGTGCAACAATTAGAAATTGTCAGAGTTTCAGAGTCCATTTCCATGTGATTCTATTCGCTTCTCCCTCATGGCTGTAAGATGGCTGCAGCAACTCCAAGCATTATGCCTTTACCCTGCTATTTCCAAAGCAGGAAGTAGTGTACATGTTTCTTTTTCTTGGGTGTTTCTTTCATTTTATTAGGAAGGAAAATTCTTTTTCCAGAAGACTCCTACAGATTTTTATGTCTCAGTGGCCAGAGAGGAGTCACATGTTCATTCCTAATTATAAGATTCACTGGGAGAACAAGTGTCTGGCAACTGCAGCCTCTATATTGTGTGGAGGGCTCCTCTGAAATTAGAAAAACGTATGAAGAATAAATGACTGCTAGTCAGAAGTTCACAATGTCTGAGGCAGTTGGGAATTAATATCCCTCATTCAAAGATGAGAATCCTGAGATCAGAGATGCTATGTAACATCACACATCTAGTTAGTGGTGAAGCTGAGATTTGAGTGAGGTAATTTGAATTCTGAAGTTGATGCTGTAGCATATTGTCTCAAAGGTGACATGCCCTATTTGAAAAATGTACCCACAGGTAGATAACTATCTTTTTTATCATTCTGCTACACGTAAGAGAGAAATAAATGGTTAAAAAATCCATTTATTTTCTAGAATATAAGTTAAGATTATTTTTATGTGTAATGCAACAGGTTTTGAAGGCATTTGTTTTTCAATGAAATATGTACATTTGGCTTGGTAAAAATTAAAATCTCTCTTCCTCTCACCTTGTTTTTCTAAAGTAGATTATTTTGGGAAGCTGTAAACTGAGATTTTAGTGTTGGAAAAATGCCCATTAGTTGTTAACATTCTGGATTTTTACTTGAAGGCAAGTGAACAAAGTAATTTTTATATTCCTTTAGCCAAGCTACTATATTTTCTTTCTGATTAGCCATGTGCTTAACACACCTGGCAGATGAGTAAAAATCTCATGATAAGTCTTTTTCGTTTCCTTCCTATAAATATATAGTCATGATGTGAGAATTAAAGAGATAACACTAAGAGTTTTATATATGTCCTCTCATTTGTCCCTCACAGGTGGCTTATTGGAAACCCTATGAAAATTAAGGCATAGAGAGACTAAATAAATTGTCCAATGCCACACACTAGGAGAAAGTTGAACCAGGACTTGAATCAAGGTAATCTGAGTTCAAAACCCATGTTCTTAATTACATATTATATTCACACTATATCATAATACCATGTGAACTGCATGTCTAGCATTCCAAGATGAAAAAAAGGTTAATGTTCGAATTGTGATTAATGAATATGTATCCTTACATAAGTGTTTTTGAGCTTGGAGCAATTTTGTCTAAATTCAATACTAATAAGGACCCTATTGTACTCGGAGAACTAAAGTTGTACATTGGAATACATATTTACTTGAACCTCTTAAAAGTTGTTGATTTTGTAGGGGGAGGTACTGTGGATATATTTAGCAGTAAATAATCCTTAAAAAAGTGCTCTTTATCTGGGAATGAAGCTGTAATCTCATATAGAGACCTACCGAGAGAAGGATTTCCATCAGGTATGTTCAGGTGTCTCTCCTCTGTACCTGTGTCCAAAGTCCTATTTGGAGCAACCTAGCTCTGAGTGGGGGCTGTGGAAACTATAGGTACGGCTGATGTATTGAACAGCCAACAACCTAAAATTGGGAGTGGCCTATTTCTAGTGCCTGGGGTTTCAATGAGTTTTCAAATATTTCTGGTCTTTTTGCAGGGGAGGGAGTCTTTTTACTTCACAGGGACTGTTTGTCTATTTGTTGGAAAGGGTCCTTTTCAGCTTCACATCATGCTTTGTGCAGTAGCCTCATGTTGCCTTTGTTTGCCCCAAAGCCTAGTACAATGATGCCCAAGAAGCCAAGTATTTGTGTCTCACTTCTTACTTCGTCTTTACTTTTCCATCTTGATAACATGATCTTCTTTTATGAGCCCAATGTTTTTAAAGGATGGACCCAGTTAGGCAGGCCCACATCTGGAGCCCCACATCTGATACTTTCTAGTTATGCAATATTGGACAATGTGCCTATTTTCCCAAAACTCAGTTTCCTTCCCAATAAAGGTTACATAAGGTTAGCTGAGAATCAGATGAGATCATGCCAGTAAAGTATCTTAACAAATAACTGCTCTACCAATGCTGGTTTCCTACACCATCCCTCTGCCCAACAACTTAGTCATCTAAACCCACTTAGAAAGTGGCTGGTAAACTCAGTCATTCTTACACTGAATTGTGCTTGACCAAAGAGTGGCTATTGCCTTGGCCACTTTTGACTGTCTTTAGAGAAAGAATTTCTAAAGGTGGAGTTACCAATATCCTCAAGTCAATGAGAGGAGATGTTTGGGATAGCATGGAGGCCTTTTTGGAATTCCAGAAATCATAACATGGGGGCCAGGCTTCCCATTGAAAAATATTGAGAGAGAAGGAAAAAATAAGGTTGTTTTCTGAAAATTCTAGAAGGACTAGATGTACTTGAAGTAGCCTTCAAGGCCTTGATGGACAGAGTGCTCTTAGTTTTTTGTTTTTTAATGTGATTTCTATTGCAACCCAGATAAAGACTGGGGATTAGCAACAGTATGCCTATTTCTAATAACAGGACTCATGAATATTAACAGACTCCTGGTGACCTGAGAGTGCAGGACTCCATGGTTCTTTCTCAAGGAAACAATTTGTATCGAAACAGTTTTTGATGTGCAGCCAAGCTAGATGTTGTAAAACACCACAAAGGCAGGCTGTTCATCAAACAGTTTAATTTGCCAGGAAGACAGGAAAAAGTAAACCAATATGATGAAGGCCTTCTGCTCAGCTTTGTAATAGAGAACATAAAATAGTTACCTTGAAAAATTGTTGATGGGGTCGACAATTCACAGAAAATTATGCTAGCTTTCTGAGTATTTCATGGGAACATTTTTTGTTCCCTGTTTGGAAATTGCTAATTTTCAAAACTTCACGATTCATTTCACAGTATCTCTTTGGAGTTCAAGCAGGCAAAATCAAGAAACTTGATTTGAAGAGGTAGGTTATACTAAAGATCAATAGCACAGACTTAGCACGTGTTTTAGGCTGGTTCTCTGGAAACAGAATCTGAGATGGAGTTTGGTATATGTGAGTTTTCTCAGGGGTATACCTGGGAACAACACATGCAAGGAAATGGGGGAAGTAGAACTGGGCAGACGGTGAAGCTTTACTCGAGGAAGTTACAACTGAAGCCTCAGAAGAGCCAGCCCATGGGCAGTTCTTTGCAGTCTACTGAAATGAGGCAATGTGGTTAGAACTTGCTACCTTTCATCAAGGGGCCATAACCTTGGGGGAGGCACTGCCCTTGGCCAAGGGAGCTCTCTTTGTGGAGGGAAATTCTGAGAAAAGACCATCTGAGTCCTTAGCAGCCAACACTTCAGGTGGCATCCAGAGTGCCCAGTGAAGGAGTCACACTGGCCTGAGTTAGAATCTGGCAGCTCCATGGGTTAGTGGTTCTGGGAATTTGGGCAAATAACTTAAATCTCTGGCTCTTTCTCACAGAATTTGAAGGGTCGGTGAGGTTGACGGCTTAGTAAAGTACCTGACATAGGTGATGCTCAGTAAACACTGCTATTATTATTACACGGTGCTCTATGAAAATTATTCATTGATCCCTTTCTCCTGAGCTCTGTACTCATGTATCTCATTTCTGACTTGTTATATCTGGGTCTTCAAACTTGACTTTGCTATACTCAGCTCTTTGTTTACTCTTCAGGCTGTGGTCTGGGAAACAGAGGGTAACTCATATGGAGAAATAGCTATGAGGGCAAGAATAAGAGTGGGAGAGAGAGGGAGAGGCAGCGAGAGAACCAACATTTTTGATTATCTGGAGACCCTGAGGTCAGACCCTCCCCTGGAGTTTCTAGTAACACAAATCGATTCTCTTTCTCATTAAACTAGTTTTAATTGGCTTTCTGACTCTTGAGATCAAGCGTCTTGACCAGTGTTTCCTGTTTCAGGTTTGTCTTCCTCGCCTCAGTGGAACAAATCTTTTGAGTCTGCCCCTTTATTGGGAAGTCCCTTGGAGTGCCAATAGCTCAATGTCTGTGAAATCATGAAAATGACCTTCCAAAGGAGTAGATAACTTTCAAATTAAACACTTGCACCCTGCCTTACATTCCAAGCCCGTGACAGAGACAAGCCTGGAGAGCTGACAAAAGAAGTCACTCGGCCACCCTCAGGGCTGTAGACTCAATGATTCGGAGTCTGGGTGGACCCTGTATAGCTTTGGGATTGATTGAGGGTAACTCTGCACTATCCCTGGGCACTGCCCAAAAACCAGTATGCATTTTTACTGGGGTGGGGGGATACCCACCCAATAAGCCAGAGATGATGTTGGATTTCTTTGGGAAAAATAAAATACTCAATCCTCTAAAGCTTCTTAAAGAAGTTTTATGGCATTTTGTTGCATGTTGATAATCATCTAGTGACCAGTGATTTTTTAAGAATTCAATAAAACATAAAGAGGGCTACTATTTGATAAATACATTTAAAGTTTCTAGTTTATGTATATTTATGAAAGTGTTTAGATTGAGTAATTTCAAAAGACTATGTATAATATAGATTTCATTAAATTAGTAGAAGGTTTCCTTGCTCCACACCCTGGTTGCATAGTGGTTAGTATGGAGTAAAGAGTTTCAGTCTTTGTAAAACATACAGAAGTTTTATGTACTTAGCTTACTTTGGAGAGAATCCAGAGTAATTCCCAGGCCACTCTCTACTCTGAACTTTTGTACTAATTGCCTGTATACATATCACTCATTTTATATTTATCATATGCTGTCTTATAGTTTAACTTTTTTTAATTTAAAGGGTATATACAAACTAAAAAAATAAAATAAAATTAGACAAAAACACAAGTTTCTTTCTTATAAATTGTTTTACTTATATTTAATTTTACAAACTGTTCTGTTCTATACTTTCTGTACATAGTCACTTTAATGAGAGCCAAATTGCCAGTTTTACTATTTAATCTTCCCAGTTTAATTTTCTAATTCCAAACTTAATTTTTCCAATTACCATCATATATATACATGCATAAGCACTTCCATACATATGACGACTGAGAAAATTACACATATATGTGTATATATATATAAACACATATATGTTTGCATATGTACACACATGTATACAGGATCCTCAAATAGAGTAAATCTTTGATAAAAATCATATATTTCATGTAACCTTTTGACTGTCCAGTGCCAACTACGTACTTTGTAGGAATTTGATTAATAGTGTTTTAATGGTAATTGTCATGATGACAACACAACATCTTGCAGATTGAAGAAGATCTAATAATTCAACATTGGCAGGACTTCTTCATTCTAATGGGGCATTTATGACAAAAGAGCAAGCAGACCCTGGCACTTCCTCTGGCTCTTGATTTTTTTTTAATTGCAGTATAGTTGGCATATTATTATTATAGTTCCAAGTGTAATTTAATTATCAATGTTCCTTATAACTTCTTGGAGATTTCATTACCTCTTAGGTCGGAACAGGTATAGCTTTGAGAATTGAATTATATGAAGAATATTAGCAAAATGGATTTGTGTTCCTTCAGTCTAAGGTCAGAAATGTCTAGAAACTTGGAAAATAGCAGTAGGGAGTATAGGAATAGACCTTGAGGTATAAGGAAGAGTATAAGAATGTTCTTTGCAGGGGGTGGATAAATTGCAGGGGAGGAAGATCTGATCTCATCTCCTCCTACAAACACATCAAGGTTGTAACTACATACAGAACAACTCTGAGAATGACTGGAACACTAGCCAAACAGCTCTTCCACAAAGATATAAAGAAAAAGCCACATTGAGATGAGTAGGAGGGGCAGAGATGCAGTCTGGTTGGGACCCACACCCCCTTGCGTAGCAACCTAGAAGTGGGAGGGCTATCACAGGCATGGAGGTCCTCCCTGAGGACCAAGGGGTTCAAGCCCTGTATTAGGTGCCTCTGCCCTTGAGTCCTGCACTGGAAAAATGAGCCACCATTACATGTGGCTTTGAAAATCAGCAGGATTTAACTTCTGGAGAGCCAGAATGTTATGAAACTGAGGATCCACTCTTAAAGGCTCTTGCTCAAATTCACTTGCTTCAAAACCCAGCATAGAGGCAGCAGTTTGGCCTGGGACATACATCAGGGATATTTACTCGCTAATTTTAGGGCATGTGCCAGAGGGTGGGGAGCTACAGGAACTTTCTCCAGGAACAGAAGCACTGGGAAGTGCCGTTTGCCTTCCCCTCTTTCTACCTAGCTGGCCTGCCACTGGTGAACACCATTTCTGGCACTCCTCATCTGTCTTGCTCACCTCACCCTAGTGTTTCCCCTGCAGACCTGCTGTGCCCAACTTGCCTGCCCAGGTAGGTGCCCCTCCAAAGTAGCTCTTGCCTTGCCACACCCAGATAGGGCCATGGTGGGGACCAGCACCCTCAAAGGTGGACCCTTCCCCAGGACACCTGGTGGGTAGCCTTGGCTGGGATAAGCACCCTTCCCAAAATGGCCCCACCCTACCATAACTGGGGGTGGCCTTGGCCAGGACTGATGCACCCCCAAAGCAGTTCCTGAGTGAGTAGGGGGAAACCGCACCCACCAACACCCCTGCGACAGTCACAGCCAGACATCACGGCCAGCCAAGCTGGGGTCTAGGCCTGCTCACCAGCACACCCACAGCAGTTATGACCCGGCCACAAGACGAAGGCACATACGGTCCACAGAAGGGATGCCCCTGAATAACTGGTCTGAGTGAATTGCAAGGACTGTGTTTCTGGGCTCTGCAGGACACTTTCTACAATGAAGCCACTCCTTCAAGACCAGCAGGCATAGCTGACCTACATAATACATAGAAACACAGAGAGTCAAGCAAAATGAGGAGATAGAGGAATATGTTACAAACAAAACAACAAGATAAACCTCAGAAAAGTACTAAACAAAACATAAATAAGCAGGGTCACTAATGAAGAGTTGAAAGTAATCATAAAGATGCTCAGTGAACTCAAAAGAAGAATGGATGAACACAGTGAGAACTTTAACAAAGAGACAGAAAATGTAAAAGAGAACTAATCAGAGCTGAAGAATACAGTAACTGAAAAACATACAACAGGGAATCAACAGCAGATTATAAAGAAGACGGAATCAGGAAGACAAGGTAGTGGAACTCACTCAAGCTGAATGGCAAAAAGAAAACAGACTTTAAAAAAAGAATGAGGATAGTTTAAAGAACCTCTGGGACAACATCAAGCATACTAACATTTACATTATAGGGGTCTCAGAAGGAGAAGAGAGAGAGAAAGTGAAAATTTATTTGAAGAAATAATAACCAAAAAATTCCCTAACTTAGGGAAGGAAATAGAAATCTAAGTCCAGGAAACAAAGAGAGTCCCAAACAAGATGAACCCAAGGAGGTCCACACCAAGTCACATTATAATTAAAATGTCAAAAATTCAAGATAAAGAGAATCTTAAAAGCAGCAAGAGGAAAGCAACTACTTATGTATAAGAGAACTCTCATTAGGCTATCAGCTGATTTATCAGAACCCTTGCAGGCCAGAAGACAGTGGCACTCTCTTCTAAATGCTGAAAGGAAGAAACCTACAACCAAGAATACTCCACCTGGCAAGTTCATTCAGAATAGAAGAAGAGATAGAGGGGGGTTCATAAGCCAGTAAGTTTGAGAAAAGCTGGGATAAACTAAATTAGTTTTTACTTGAATGTAGAACTTCTCACAACTTTATGCATTGCAAGTCTTTTGGAGGAGGCTAGAGTCATCAGCATATCCAAGTTTATTTTTTAATTTACAAAAATAGATTACCCAATGAATTCCTTGAATGACTAATGTTATTTGGGATACATGTTAGAAAGATTATATCCTTTGCACAGTGAATCATATAATAAAATATAGTTTGAGTGAGTGAATGAATCCATAGTGAGCTAGGGACAAGGGCATCATTATTTTCTCTCCAGACAGCCAAAGGGAGTGGGTAGCAGGAGCCCAAACACTTACTCCCAGTATCACTCACATTCTCTTGGCCCATACTGTTCTTTGATTCAGGGCTGATTGATCTTATCTCTCTAGGGCAGAAAATTAAGTTGCTTTCTCCCAAGAATCACAGCTCTTGAAATCTGACTAGCCTTCCTAATAAGGCTTTAATAGCCATTGGTACCTGCCTGAACTCCTGGAGGCCTTGAGCTAATCACATTTCAGAGAAAGATGCTCAAAGAAAAATGCCCAGTGCCTGACAGATGCTCTTCCTGGGAGAAGAAAATGGCAGCAAATGGCCTCAAGCTTAAGATTGCAGAGATAGCACCAGGCTATCCAGGCTTTCAAAATGTCCTCTGGGCATGAACCAATGAGAACATTTCCTTTGCTTCTCAGGGTTACAGCATATTTGTTCCTGGTATGGAGCTGCACTCTAGGAGTTACATAGGCAAGGCAGAAGGCAGATGCAGAAGAGGGTGTGGAGAGAGAGCTGCATGTCTCCTTCACAGGGAAGAACAAAGTGTTCAGTCAGTGAATCTTGTTGATTGCAATCTCTTAGCTGACTTCTGTGTACTTCAGTTATAATTAACTTCCATATATTTATTGGGATTAGTGGCTTGTCAGCATTTTTGGAACTTAGTACTAAGTACCAGATATAATAACACTACTTATCTTCTATATGGGTGCATTTTAGGGTGATGGATAAAGATAAGAGCACCCACACAATTTTATCACTTTCATTCATTTTTTTCCTTTTAAGAAAGCAAAGGGCAGAATATCTTTTTTCTTCTTTTGCTCAGCAGAAACGGCAAAGAGAAATGCTTAATGGAAAGCAAGTATGCCCTTAAGGAATTCTGGTGTAAGAGTTCTTAGATAAATGCTCAAACTAATCCCACATTTCTAGAAATTAACTTTCCTCTCACCGTACATGATACCCTCTCCTATAGGGTAGAAATAGGTTCATTAACCTCCTTTCACTTTGCAGTGACTCACTGCAGTAAGGGAAAAAAGCACTTAGGTGAATTATCTGAAGTTTCGTTTCTAGCCTCTCCCTAAATGTGTGATCTTAGACCAGTCACTTTCTCTCTTTTCTGTGCCCCATCTGCGGAAGTGGGGTGGGTGGGAGAGGGACAGTTAACGTATGTGCATGTATCGTACACTTATGACCTGCCAGGCCCTCTGCTATGCAATCTAGATACTTTACATTGCTTAGTCCTCACAGAATGAATGCAGTGAGATAGTCGCCTCTTTTTCGAAATGAGGAAACCAGGCTCTAGAAAGATGAGCTAACTTGTCTGGGGTTGCACATCTAGTGAAGTAGCAGAATTCTATTTGTGCCCAGGTGTGACTGAGTCCATAGCTCAGGCACTTAGCCACTAGGTTACACTAATATTATGGTTGTTGTGAGGAAGAAAAAAAGATGCCCCAGAGCGTGGTGAAATTTGTAAAACCCATAAAAGCGTTAGGTATTATCAGTGAAGAGTGCCCATAGGGGTTGATGAGGTACTGGTCCTGAAGGAGGTACTGAGAATGAAAGTGCAGTGTGTTTCCTGATTGGGGGCCTTGTCCAAAATAAAAAGCTTTGTGCATGGCTGTTGCCAGATGAAGAAAGAAGAATACAAGGAGAGGAATGACATTCTCATCTTGGCCTAAAGGCCCTGCTTGGTCAGCCCTCATCCACCACCCCAGCACCACCTCCCATCACCCACCCTGATGCTCTAAGGCTACATGAGTAGCCTGCTCTTCAATTTCTTCCAAGTCAAGCTCTTTCCTGCCTGTGGGTAAAATTGCAGTTTTTCCAGAATCTCTTGCCTGGTCTTGTGCACCTCCATATCAATAGGTGTTTTTAAGGGTGTTTTTAAGAAGTAGTCCATCTCCATATCAAAAGGTGATTACAAGGGTGGGGGAAGTGAGATAGGTGCTGGGAGCCAACCTACACCGCCTGCCTGATGGCACAGCCCAGGAGGCTAATGGATGGATACCGCACAGCGGGCCTCCAAAGGGGAGGCTACTGATATCTCTTCTATTGCTTAATTTGCCTGTTCCCCTAGTCCAAACAGGCCCCATGAATCAGGAAATATCCCCAGGGGCCATTCCTAAGGAAGGGCCTCAGAATGAGCCAATGAAGGAAGACCCCTGGGAAAGGACTGTTAGGCACCATAGAGCCATCATAAAAACCCAGCTTGTGTCAAGATAGTCCCCTCAACTAAAAAGAAAATAAAACCCTACACATTCCCCCCAGGCCAGTGGGTTATTATCCCGGGGTTGGGAAATAAAAGAAGTTCAGGTGAATTCAGGGTACAACTCCCAGGCCAACTTGGCCCCCAGGAGAAATAAAAAATGACCATCATAAGGTATGGGTCAAGAGAACAGATGGGAGCCTTGTTTGGAGGGGCCAAATATCTTGGTGGAGTCTCCTTAGGAACCATTACTATAGGGATTATGGTAAGCGTTGTTATAGCCAAGATCAACAGAATAAATGCTGCTCATTCTACTGTAAATGGTTTCAGGGAGCTATAGAAAACACACGCCCCCCGCAGCGAGTCTAGGTGAGAAACCAATTTTAAGATGACCTTTCCTAGGTTAAGCAAGTTTTAAGACACATTTAGGAGACACTGTGTTGCCCTGCAGAAATTTAACTTGAGATTTGAATCTAAAAGTAAAAGAGCAACAGAAAAATCTTGAAGAAAAGACGATGATGAACCTTTCATGGTTGGAAAAGCAGAGGAACACTCCGAGAAGTAGGTTATGCCATAAAATACCTAATGACACATGCTTTATGATGATTTTATGATGACTTTATGTAACCAATCCCTATATAATGCTTGAAGTTTCTGTCAATAAACGGCCAGTTTAGCATCTCTGCTAGTGTCTCTGTCCTCAGTCACTCGCCCATGCCGTTCATCCTTTAGGGACCCCCAGAAACGCTGGAGCAGGACTCTGGCAGTGAGGGTATCACTGGACTGGAGAAGTTTGCTGGGGCCCCTTTTTTGCAGTTGGGAGTTGAGAGACACAGGCAAGTAGAAGTGGACAACTTCTTGCAAGCAATAAATGGTCTCCCACTTTGTTTCTCCCTTTGACTGATTTCAGTTTCAAAGGCAATTTGCCCCATGCTGGGGAAGAAAGATCCCCCCCCCTCCTCACCAGAGTTACACTGCCAAGGTCCTTTGAATTTAGCTGTCTCTGCCTAGAATTTCTTCCTAACGCCTATTTCCATCTCATTTTTCCGGTCTTAAACCAAATGTCAACTTCTTGGAGAAATCCAGACCACCCAATTATTTTGTTTATATTTTTGTTTGTTAATTGTTTGGCTCTTCTGAATAGAGACTCTTCTTCACTGTGCTATACTGGTGGCTCACAGAGGGCCAAGCTCTTACTAGGTGCCCAATAATTTAGCGTTGAGTGAAGCAATCAAAGACAGAGCTTTAGAGAAGAGCAGTGAAACATGGCCAGAGGTCTGAGTCACATACTAACCCGCACTCTTCAGTCTCATTGAGATTCCTACGAACCGTTGCTATTTTAAGGGCAATATAATAAAATTCTCTTTCTTCTTTTCTTAAATATGTTTTTCCTTCCATTCTAATGTGCACCCATCACCCCGTTTCTTGCCACTGTAACTTATGGGAAAGATGTGTTACTTATGGGAAAGTGTAGGGTGTTTGGAGTTACATAGAACTGGGGGTCAAATCCTAATTCTATCATGTACAGTATGACCTTGGGTATGTTATTGAAGTTCTCTGAGCCTAAGCTGCTTTGTGCATAAAATATTTGATGGGATTATCCAGGCTTAAAGAAGAGGTTTGCAAAGAATGTAAAACAGTGTCTGGTAAATTATTCTTTGTTTTTTCTTTTTCTCAAGGAACTTAACTTTCTTGGAAATAAATTTTAGTCTTGAAGGATGCCACAGTTTGATTTGTTGGTGTTAGAGGAAAAGAAAGGTGAAGGAAGAGGGAGCAGACAAATTTTAGATGAGATTGTGAGCTCCTGCGGGAGAAAGTTTGTTGTCTGGTCTCCTATCAAAACCACTGATACTTGCTAGGCTATTAGTACACATAAAAAAATACAATTTAGATAGTAATACCAAAAAAAAAAAGAGCCATAGAAATCCAAATCTTTTATGGAAGGAACCACTTACACCATTGGCCTGAAATAGGAATACAACAAAAGTTTCATGAACTTATTCAAAAAACCTTATGAAGAATAAACATGGCACCACTGTTCCCAGGCTCTGGCAACAGTCTCTAGATCCCAAAGGCTTGCTGGGTAGAGCTGGGACCTTGGAATTAGATATCATGGGTGTAAGAATATGTATGTGTATCATATACACATGTGTATCCAAACTCATCAAGATGTATACATTAAATGTGTGATTTTTTTTGGTTTATCAATTATTCTTCAATGAAGCTAAAAAATGGGAAAAAATGAGCCTGCTTTAATGTTTTGCTGCGGTTTTCTGACATGTATGGATCTCTGCATCTTCTCAACACATCAAGTTTTTGATTTTTGTAAGTAGTACTGAATTAGAAAGATGATTATAAGAAGTTCTTTTCATTGTAGTAGAAAAAAACAATTCATCCAAAATTGAATGTATGAAAATCTAAACTCTCTGCGTCTCTGAGTCCTTTCCTTTTAGCTTAAATCAGCAGGAGGAAGGATTACACATGATAGATATGTGATAATTATGTATATATATAGTCATAGACATATATAAAGAAAATGTATGTATGTTTTTATAAACAACAAATGAAAATATAATAAAGGTTATCAAATTATTGATAACTTTGTCTAAAGTAGTAATAAATGACATTATTAAGGACCTATTGAAATAATGTCAACTTGATCAGAATAATAATCAGGATGACTTTTCATTTGCCCTAGTGACATAATACTTCCTAGTGAGCAAATAATGTCATTATTTTAACATTCTATCCCATATAACTACTGGAACAGAAATCAGTGTTGAGATTTTTTTTGAGATTTTTATTTTATTTTTTTTGAGGAAAAGATGATGAACCTTTCATGGTTGGAAAAGCAGGGGAACACTCCGAGAAGTAGGTTATGCCATAAAATACCTAATGACACATGCTTTATGATGATTTTATGATGACTTTATGTAACCAATCCCTATATAATGCTTGAAGTTTCTGTCAATAAACGGCCAGTTTAGCATCTCTGCTAGTGTCTCTGTTCTCAGTCACTCGCCCATGCCATTCATCCTTTAGGGACCCCCAGAAGCGCTGGAGCAGGACTCCAGTTGATGGAAAAAAAATGCATTCATTTAAAGAGATACCACACAACAAGGCCAAGTAGGGGTAAAACTGTTATTTCCAATATTTTCTAAATGAGGTTGGCATCCTTAGCCTGTGGTGTGGAACTAACTCACTTTTCTAAGTTGTGCTGCACTGGCCCTGCCAGGATCAATCACTCACTGTTTTTTAGTCCATTTATTCATAGGCAGTGCCATTCCAGTGATTTAATTATCTTAATTATTGTGAACTTTTCTGTTGGTTAAGAGGTGGACATATTACCAACTTTTGATACTAAGGTCCTTGCAATAGTCATAGGAAAATTCAACACTCTATTATGGTAACCTATTCACCTTCTATTTGTGGGATTTCAGTGCTTCTAGTATATACACTATTTTTATTTATTTAAAAGAGAGTTACAGCATAATCAGAAATTTAGTTTCAGAGATATATCTTCAAGGTTAGGACATTAGAGAAAATCTCAAAAAAAAAAAAAGACACACAGAAACTATTTTGTTTAAACAATTCTGACATGCTTTGCAAACCAAAGTGAAAACTTTTAAATTCATCCACCCACAACCATAACACCCCCACATCACCCAGGTGCTCTGCTAGTGGATCAATAGTTCTATATTTCCTTTGCTCACTGTGATGGCTAATGAAGGTCAGTGTCTCTCACATAAGGACAAATGGCCAATGTAATGGAAAGATAATTATAAACAAGTAAATTATTGGAATTGAACAGAAAACCAATTTTAAGACACAGTTTTTCTTCTATATAAAGTTTTCTTGTTTGTTTGGAGTCATCCAACACTGTGAACAGATTCAAAATGACCCAGTCCAATGTCAAAGTATTTGACATTGCAGAAAAATTCACTGTTTGAGCAGTCACTTGGAAACCAATTACTAAACAAGAAGAAGGGGATGATTTTCCAAATACAATAGCAAGATTTAAAGTATGGACCTTCCAAAAGGTTACAATGTTTGTGTGATCTTTAAGTGGAAGACTGCATGTCTCATTTTTAAGTTTGATGAAAATTCAGCATTTAATAAGGGCAGATCTTAGACATTTTCAGAGCACAGGATATTCCCTGCAGATCATAGTCCTAAGAATAGCCTAGACACATGAACAAAGAAGCAAACCTGAGTTGTTCATTGGTTTGTCAGAGGAAATGTAGTTATATGACCACAAATTGCTAATGGATATATATATGGTCAGATTTTAGGCAAATAAGCATACATTGCATTTATGGTGGGCATTTTTTGCTTTAAAAAACAAACAAAAACTCCTTCATTGGGAAAAGATGTTGTGTGTGTAAAAATATATAGTCTTTCTGTTCTCCTAAATTTATTTATTATTGACTAGGCATGTTTCCTACTTCCCATGATGTGTTTATGTTGCCTTCCATATTTCTCTTTACATAAATCTAATAATATTTCTAATGCTCTTACCAGCTTTTTTTTGAGTGAAACCAGCCCACACTCAATGTCTGAGCTGGATCTCCTCAGTTTGTCTTCCTCTTTCTCATAGCAGAAGGAATAAACTTCTGCCTGGACACAGTTGTTAAATGTGACAGATTTTGAAGAAAAGTGTTTATGCTGTGTCAGAATAATCTCCATTTTTCTAAATTTAAATTCACCTGAGGATAGAGCTCCGTCAAGGGAGGTCTAGTTTTTGCTGAGTGATTTAGGTAGTGTGGAATGTAAGTGGATTGTAAAACTCTTGAAAAGTTTCAAGGACTTGAACAGCAAACACTAATGTAATACACTTGAAGTTCTGTTAACCAATAGCAGGAAACTGTTATTAAAAGCTTGAGTTCTGTCCCTTACCGACTTCTCATCCCTTTTCAGAGAAATGCCCAAGAAATGTAGGAAATATCATCACAGTGGTGTGTGCTCTCTAAGCTGAGAATACTTTTTGGAAAATTCTCAAGAGAAAAATCTATTTAGGGCTCTATAAATAACCGGAAATCATTGATTTTCCTTCCCAAGTTTCTTAACGGAAAATCCAGTTTCTTTCAGGATTTTGGTGATAAAGCTTTTGCATCCATAACTGACCCATGGGCACAAACATTTCACAAGAGAAAGCGGAAGTATATATAGTTTATTCCAGGTACGAAGTCAATTTGAATCCCTAAAGCTTCCTATTAAGAGTAATATTAGGCAAAATTTATAAATGCTTACTCTGTTCTTAGTCCTATATGAAGAATTATATGCACATTTTGGTTATTTAATCCTCTCAAAACCTTACGTGGAGTAAATAGCAGAATTTCCAGAATCTCCTACTTATAGTTCATTCACATATCAATAGGTGTTTTGCTCTGCAGAGCCTCCTGATCTGGGGCAAGGGGTGGAGAGAAAACGGATGTTCTCTCCTCGCTCTGTTCCTGGTACGTAATTGGTCTGGCACTTGCCAGTCACCAAGGACCCACCCATGGAGTTCCTGCCAGGGAACTAGGGAAGAGCTAGGGAAGCAGAGCAGGAGCAGTGGCTGGAGAAGAAAGATGGAACCAGGAGTGGCTAGTTAACTCGAGTGACTGTAAGAAATAGAAGCCTTTCTCCCAACCTGCCCTTTTCCCTTGATTTTCAATTTATCAGATTCATAGGAGGACTCACCCTGGAACACTGTTCCCCCCAAGGTACACCTTACAAGCAAATATTTGCATGAGACCCATTTTACAGGTGAGAAAACTGATGCTTAGAAGAAGCAACCACCCAGGGTTGTTTAATTCCAAAGCTTATATATTATACTATAGAGCTTTCTAGGATTTTGACAAATGCATGTAGAAATTCAGAGAAATGCCATTCTGAGGTCTTGACATCTTCTGAATGATGCCCCCAGAAATAAGTCCCATATCTCTACATGTGCTTGATGCTCATATTGATCCAGTGGGGGCCACTGACACCACAGAGAGACTCCCCTTGTCTGGAGTAGGCTGCTCTCCAGCGGGATGGCTACATGCTGGCAGTGATCACTTCATTTCTGGCTGGTTATAAGACAAATGTTTACTTTTCAATTTCACCCTCTCTCCTACATGTAGCTGTCCAGTTTTGCCAGCACCATCTGTTGAAGAGACTGTCATTTCGCCATTGTATGTCCATGGCTCCTTTATCAAATATTAATTGACCATATATGTCTGGGTTAATGTCTGGATTGTCTAGTCTGTTCCATTGGTCTGTGGCTCTGTTCTTGTGCCAGTACCAAATTGTCTTGATTACTATGGCTTTATAATAGAGCTTGAAGTTGGGGAGTGAGATCCCCCCTACTTTATTCTTCTTTCTCAGGATTGCTTTGGCTATTCGGGGTCTTTGGTGGTTCCATATGAATTTTTGAATTATTTGTTCCAGTTCATTGAAGAATGTTGCTGGTAGTTTCATAGGGATTGCATCAAATCTGTATATTGCTTTGGGCAGGATGGCCATTTTGACGATATTAATTCTTCCTAGCCATGAGCATGGGATGCGTTTCCATCTGTTAGTGTCCCCTTTAATTTCTTTTAAGAGTGACTTGTAGTTTTCAGAGTATAAGTCTTTCATTTCTTTGATTAGGTTTATTCCTAGGTATTTTATTTTTTTTGATGCAATTGTGAATGGAGTTGTTTTCCTGATTTCTCTTTCTGTTGGTTCATTGTTGGTGTATAGGAAAGCCACAGATTTCTGTGTGTTGATTTTGTATCCTGCAACTTTGCTGTATTCCGATATCAGTTCTAGTAGTTCTGGGGTGGAGTCTTTAGGGTTTTTTATGTACAGTATCATGTCATCTGCAAATAGTGACAGTTTAACTTCTTCTTTGCCAATCTGGATTCCTTGTATTTTTTTGTTTTGTCTGATCGCCGTGGCTAGGACCTCCAGTACTATGTTAAATAACAGTGGGGAGAGTGGGCATCCCTGTCTAGTTCCCGATCTCAGCGGAATTGCTTTCAGCTTCTCGCTGTTCAATATAATGTTGGCTGTGGGTTTTTCATAGATGGCCTTTATTATGTTGAGGTACTTGCCCTCTATTCCCATTTTGCTGAGAGCTTTTATCATGAATGAATGTTGAACTTTGTCAAATGCTTTTTCAGCATCTATGGAGATGATCATGTGGTTTTTGTCTTTCTTTTTGTTGATGTGGTGGATGATATTGATGGACTTTCGAATGTTGTGCCATCCTTGCATCCCTGGGATGAATCCCACTTGGTCATGGTGTATGATCATTTTGATGTATTTTTGAATTCGGTTTGCTAAAATTTTGTTGAGTATTTTTGCGTCTATGTTCATCAGGGATATTGGTCTGTGGTTTTCTTTTTTGGTGGTGTCTTTGCCTGGTTTTGGTATTAGGGTGATGTTAGCTTCATAGAATGAGTTTGGGAGTATCCCCTCCTCTTCTATTTCTTGGAAAACTTTAAGGAGAATGGGTATTATGTCTTCCCTGTATGTCTGATAAAATTCTGAGGTAAATCCATCTGGCCCGGGGGTTTTGTTCTTTGGTAGTTTTTTGATTACCATTTCAATTTCATTGCTGGTAATTGGTCTGTTTAGATTTTCTGTTTCTTTTTGGGTCAGTCTTGGAAGGTTGTATTTTTCTAGGAAGTTGTCCATTTCTCCTAGGTTTCCCAGCTTGTTAGCATATAGGTTTTCATAGTAGTCTCTAATAATTCTTTGTATTTCTGTGGGGTCCGTCGTGATTTTTCCTTTCTCGTTTCTGATACTGTTGATTTGTGTTGACTCTCTTTTCCTCTTAATAAGTCTGGCTAGAGGCTTATCTATTTTGTTTATTTTCTCGAAGAACCAGCTCTTGGTTTCATTGATTTTTGCTATTGTTTTATTCTTCTCAATTTTATTTATTCCTTCTGTGATGTTTATTACGTCCCTCCTTCTGCTGACCTTAGGCCTCATTTGTTCTTCTTTTTCCAATTTCGATAGTTGTGACATTAGACCGTTCATTTGGGATTGCTCTTCCTTTTTTAAATATGCTTGGAGTGCTATATACTTTCCTCTTAAGACTGCTTTTGCTGTATCCCACAGAAGTTGGGGCTTAGTGTTGTTGTTGTCATTTGTTTCCATATATTGCTGGATCTCCATTTTGATTTGGTCATTGATCCATTGATTATTTAGGAGCGTGTTGTTTAGCCTCCATGTGTTTGTGAGCCTTTTTGCTTTCTTTGAACAGTTTATTTCTAGTTTAATGCCTTTGTGGTCTGGAAAGTTGGTTGGTAGGATTTCAATCTTTTGGAATTTACTGAGGCTCTTTTTGTGTCCTAGTATGTGGTCTATTCTGGAGAATGTTCCATGTGCACTTGAGAAGAATGTGTATCCTGTTGCTTTTGGATGTAGAGTTCTGTAGATGTCTATTAGGTCCATCTGTTCTAGTCTGTTGTTCAGAGCCTCTGTGTCCTTACTTATTTTCTGTCTGGTGGATCTGTCCTTTGGAGTGAGTGGTGTGTTGAAGTTTCCTAGAATGAATGCATTGCATTCTATTTCCTCCTTTAGTTCTGTTAATATTTGTTTCAGGTATGTTGGTGCTCCTGTATTGGGTGCATATATATTTATAATGGTTATATCCTCTTGATGGACTGAGCCCTTTATCATTATGTAATGTCCTTCTTTGTCTTTTGTTATTTTCTTTATTTTGAAGTCTGTTTTGTCTGATACCAGAATTGCAACACCTGCTTTCTTCTCTCTGTTGTTTGCTTGAAGTATCTTTTTCCATCCCTTGACTTTAAGTCTGTGCGCGTCTTTGGGTTTGAGGTGAGTCTCTTGTAAGCAGCATATGGATGGATATTGCTTTTTTATCCATTCTATTACTCTGTGTCTTTTGATTGGTGCATTCAGTCCATTTACATTTAGGGTGATTATTGAAAGGTATGAATTTATTGCCATTGCAGGCTTTAAGTTTGTGGTTACCAAAGGTTTAGGGTTAGCTTCTTTACTATCTTACTGTCTAACTTAACTCGCTTGTTGAGCTATTATAAACACAGTCTGATGATTCTTTATTTCTCTCCCTTGTTATTCCTCCTCCTCCCTTCTTCATATGTTGGGTGTTTTGTTCTGTGCTCTTTTTAGTAGTGCTCCCATCTAGAGCAGTCCCTGTAGGATGCTCTGTAGAGGTGGTTTGTGGGAGGCAAATTCCCTCAACTTTTGCTTGTCTGGGAATTGTTTAATCCCTCCTTCATATTTAAATGATATTCGTGCTGGATACAGTAGTCTTGGTTCGAGGCCCTTCTGTTTCATTGCATTAAGTATATCATGCCATTCTCTTCTGGCCTGTAGGGTTTCTGTTGAGAAGTCTGATGATAGCCTGATGGGTTTTCCTTTGTAGGTAACCTTTTTTTTCTCTCTGGCTGCCTTTAATACTTTGTCCTTGTCTTTGATCTTTGCCATTTTAATTATTATGTGTCTTGGTGTTGCCCTCCTTGGATCCCTTGTCATGGGAGTTCTATGTACCTCTGTGGTCTGAGAGGCCATTTCTTCCCCTAGTTTGGGGAAGTTTTCAGCAATTATTTCTTCAAAGACATTTTCTATCCCCTTTTCTCTCTCTACTTCTTCTGGAATACCTATAATTCGTATATTGTTCCTTTTCGTTTGGTCACTCAGCTCTCTTAAAATTCTTTCATTCCTGGAGATCCTTTTATCTCTCTCTGCATCAGCTTCTCTGCGTTCCTGTTCTCTGTTTTCTAGTCCATTAATGGTCTCTTGCATCTCGTCCATTCTGTTTTGAAGTCCTTCCAGAGCTTGTTTTATTTCTGAATTCTCCTTCCTTAGTTCTTGCATATTTCTCTGCAAGTCCATCAGCATGGTTATGACTTTTGTTTTGAATTCTTTTTCAGGAAGACTGGCTAAATCTATCTCCCCAGATTCCTTCTCAGGGGAAGATGTAGCAGATGCCGAAGCTGTCTGGGTTAGTCTTGTCTGGATCATATTTTTTTGCCTTTTCATGTTGACAGGTGCTATTGACTGTCAGCTGGGAGGGCCAAAATTTTCACTTGCTACTGGCCTTTCTTTACTGGGACAACTGCGACGCCTAGTGGCTTGTGTTGGGTAATTGCGTGTAGACTGGGTCTTTGTGTCTTGCCTGGCCGGAAGGGAGAAATTTCCCTTTCTGTGGGCGGAATTTGTCTCAGGCTGCTTCTCTGCTTTCGCAGCGCCCAGTGGGGTAATGGATGGGGGGGCTGCTTGACTGTTTGCCTCCATGAGGGGTCTCAGAGCTGTTGCCCAGGGGGTTAGTGCGCCCGGTTTTCCCTGTAATTTCCAGCTGCTGTACTGTGACCTGGGTTGTTTCCGTCAAGCTGTTAAGTCCCTGTCCCTTTAAGACTTTCAAAAAGCCCCCGCTTTTCTTTGTCACAGGGGCATCAGCTTCGGCACCCGCTCAGAGGTCTTACTCCCTGTTCCCCCAGTATCCAGAGCCCCCTGGGCACGTACTGTGTCTGCGCTCTGGCCCGGATGGCTGGGGCTGGGTGTTCGGCAGTCCTGGGCTCCGTCTCCCTCCCGCTCTGCCTATTGTTCTCCCGCCGGGAGCTGGGGGGAGGGGCGCTCGGGTCCCGCCGGGCCGGGGCTTGTATCTCACCCCCTTCACCAGTCGCTGGGTTCTAGCTGGTGTAGCTGCAGTCTGGCCACTGTCCTGCGTCTTCTGGTCTCTCTTTTAGGGCTAGTTGTGTTTGTTGTATTTTCAAAAGTATATATGTTTTTGGGAGGAGATTCCCACTGTCCTACTCACGCCGCCATGTTGGCTCCGCCCCCAATTTTACCCTCTCATACCTTCACACACCTATCATTTCTAGGTGCCTTTGATTACTTAAAGATTCCCTAAATATGCCCTGCAATTGTGCACTCCCAGGCCTTCGATCCTAGCGCCTTAGGCTTCAGCCTATCTCTGATGACCACCTTTCTACTCATACTTTATGATATAGCTGAAAATCTTCTTTTCCTGTCAAGGCCATTTTTCGGCTTCTTAGGCACGATAAGCATCTCCATCCACTGCACCCCTGTAACACTGTGTCCACACCCTGTTCTTACCACTTGTTATATTCTAACATGATTATTTGCTTGCCCTCTCTTTTCCTAGCTAGATCATGAGTTCTCTGATAACAAGGATCATGCCATTTAATCAGTGCCCAATGCTATGTATACAGCAGGCAGTTTATATGTTTTTGCAAAATGAACAAAAGCCTTGATGTAAAGAAATATTTTATTAAGACTGAAATTGTAGTTGTTTTGTTTTTGACCTCTAAAAGCCCCCTGGCTCATTTGACTTTATACTATTTCTCACCTTTATAAAATACCTTACATATTTTGAGCATGTGTCTGACATAGAGGAGTTTCATCAAAGTTTTAAATGTCTAAAACCCTTTAGAAAGCTTTGACAATCTCTTAGGAGTATCTGGCAGCTTTCCACATGTAAGGCTCTTTTTAGGTGGGCTTCCTGCTTTAGTAAATGTCCAAGGAACCCCTATAATCCTGGGAGGTAGTGGCAGAAGGGGGCTGCATGAAAGGAAGGGACTGTAGCTCTCTGGAGATGTGTTAAAATAAAGGGTAACTTGGCTCAGCTTCTGTGATAAACAGTTTGGTCTTCTTTAAAAAGTTAAACAGAATTTTCATGGGACGAAAGTATCTATCCAAAAAAATTGGAGACAGGTGCTCAAATACATGTACTAGCACATTCATAACAGCATTATTCACAACAGCTGAAGCATAGAAACAGCCCAATTGTCCACCAATGGATGAATGGGTAAACAAATTGTGGTACATCCATGAAATGGAACATTATTCAACTATAAAAAGGAATTAAGTGCCGGTACATGCTAAAACATGGATGAACCTCAAAAACATGAACCTGAAGGAAGCCAGGCACAAAAGGTCACATACTGTGTGGTTCCACTTAGATGAAATGAGCAGAATAGGTAAATCTATAGAGACAGAAACCAGACTGATGGTTGGTTGCCAGGGGATTCAGGAGAGCAGGAAATAGACAGCAACTGCTCAGTCAGCACAGGACTTCCTTTGGAGATGATGAAATGTTTTGTAACTAGATAGAAGTGGTGATGTACAGCATCATGAATATTCCAAATGCCATTGAATTGTTCACTTGAAATGGTCAATTTTACATTATATGAATTTTACCTCAATTAAAATGAATAAAGTGGGGGGATTTAAAGACAAAAAAAAAGTAGAAGTGGTCAGAGCATTCTGATGTGAAAGGCCTCCAGATCCTGATGCTGGCTTTGAAGATGTAGAAAGGTCAGAAGCAAGAAGTGAGGGCAGCCTCTAGAATTTGGAAAGGGCAGAGCCTCCAGAAATGAACTCAGCTCTGCCATCATCCTGGTTTTAGCTCAGTGAGACCAGTGGGACTTAAAACCTACAGACTTGTAAGACAATACATTGTATTTTTCTAAGCTAAAAAAGGTAACAAAAATATCATGCATTGGCTTCACTGGTGACAAGAACTTCAGAGATCCAGTGTAAACTTCATGAAAACTGGTGAGCAAGATTACATGACCTTCCAAGGTCACATACTTGTCCCATATGCTTCAGAAACAGTGTTTCCTTATGGGGATAAAGAGATAGGAAGGGAACAAACAACAAATGAGATTATTGTCCTAGTTTTGTGGGAGCAGAAACAGATTCAGTAGGATTAAGAAATTGAGTGAATATCAGATATCCAGTGGATTTTATTTCTTAAGTATTTAAAAAATATCAAAGTGATGCATGTACATGAGTAATAATAAATATGTCACATCATAGAGGATGGAGGGCTTGTGATGAAAGCCATACATTTATAATAGTCCTCACAGCTGATCCACAGCTGTTTTCTCTTGTGTTTCTGGCATAACTTAAATATTACTTCATAAAGCTATTATGTATTGATATTTAACTAATACTTATATAGTACTTACTAAGTGATTGACAAAAATAACTCATTGAATCTTTATGACAACCCTCTGAGGTAGGTACTAGCATTTGCCCTACTTTGCGGATGGGGAAACTGAGACATGAGGTGCTTAAGACTTGCCCAACATAACACACCTAGAAGGTGCTGGAGCTGGGATTTGGAACAATCTGGCTACAGACTCTATGCACTTGACTAGTATACCACTCTTCTTACAAACATTAGCCTCATTTTACAAGGGAGGAACTGAGACTCAATGTGGCCAAGTTCATGATGAGCGTGTGATTTGAATCTAGCTGATTTCCAAGGCATTGGTGCTTTCTGCTAAATATTTCTGTCTAAGAAGAGGGCTGTCCATTGAAGAAATAAAACCTCATGGCTATCTTAACTCTGCCTAGGGCCAGAGAAAGAGAGAGTCTGTTGAAAGTAACAGAATTCTCTAGCATACCGATTAAAACAATCTTTTTTTAATGTCAGATAAACAGGTTTTGTAGGTGTAGTTTTTTTGATAACATATTTTCTGAGTCATAAAAAATTTAAATCTCTTATTCTTACTTAAAAGAATAGGTTTTTGGCTGGCAGAAACCTGTTCAGTTGCCCTTTAACTAATGTGCTGTGGTTTTCCTGAAAGCTGGTGCACAAAATGTTTTTAGACATTCTCTGTAGCTCAGAATAGAAGATTAGAATCCTGGAGCTGCATTTTCTCCTACCTCACAGTAATAACTGTCCCTTTCAGAAAATATCGACTTGGGTTTAGTTTCTCTTAATGCTGGCTTTCCTCGCTCTAGATTCTAGAGCAGAGCCATACTCTACTACGGCCCCTGAGGCATCCTTTGGTTATACTTCGAAGTTATCCATGTGGGGGGTGGGGGGAGAGTAAGGGGCAAGTGGGCAGTAGGAAGAAAGGGCATGCTGCTGGGTCAGCATTCCCTCCCTGCGCTCCCCAGACCCCTGCCATCACTTAACACAGAGAAGCCCACCTTGGCCCTATGGATATTCCCACAAAATTCCCAAAAATTTTGTTGGGAAAAAGTGTTATATTGGAGAAAAAAACAGAAAAATACGTAGAACTGGAGGAATGGGGTTAAAATGAATTTAAAAAATTAGAAAAAGCCACTTAGAAATATGAGGAAACAAGGCATATAGATGTTTAAATGGAATTCCTTAGCTATGAGAAGATTCTGGACATTGACCACCCATCAAGCTGGTAAGGAGAAAATCTCACTTCAGCAGGAGCATTGTGTGACAGAAGCAGACTAGTACTGGTGAGACTTTGAAAGAGAAAGACAAGAAAAAGATCAGGCGGATTAAATATAGTAAAACCAAAGTCTTCCTTCTGGGGAGTAGCTCCTCAGTAATTGAATTCACAGTGGATGCAGACGTTGCGGATGAAGTCAGAGAACATTCAGATGAAACCCAAATTAAAGTTTCGCTGGAGTAATGAAAACAGTGGAAGAACTAGACTGCCATCCTGAGGCAGAATGCTCGCAAACATGATGGGAGTGTGCGGCCAGAGCGTCTGTAGGGAAATATGGTCCCTTCTGTGGTATCCAAATACCCTTAAGATGTTCCATTTTCCTCAACAGTAATTTTATAAAACAGAACTTCAAAACCAATGAGGATATGTGGTAAAAACCAGGCAAATGATACAGAAAAGTCTATAGGATAATTTAAGGCTCTCTTTTAACTTCTACATTTCCCTTTTGAGAGGCAATCATTGTTTCTGGTATTGTAGATATTTTAAAAGAGGTTCTGTGCACTTATAATTAGTTATGTGTGTATACATTCCTTTGAAACCATCAGTAATGTTTCCTGCTCTGTACCTTGGTTTCTTTTGAATTTAACAGTGTCTTGGAGCTTGTTTTTTCTTTTCCTTGATTGCAGTCTTTTATTGTATGAACAGACTGGAACTCATTTAATCATTCCTATACTAATGTACATTTAGTTAAATTCAATATTTTGCCACCACAGACAATACTGCAGTGATACCCTGTCTACACATCATTGCACAATGAGTCTAAATGTAGGAAAAATTCCTAAAAGTGGAAGCATTAAGAGCATTACATTTGCAATGGGAATAGTAAGGTTGCATGACAGTCAGGTGAAGTTATTCTATCACACATTTTTGGAAATGCCTGATGTTCTATTGCCCTTGCCAACCTTAAGTTATTTTGTCTCGGTTGACATGAGACATTTTCTTTTTGCATTTCTATATTTTTTAATACAATTTCTCTGGACAGCCAATAGGAGGGCCATGAACTTTTAAAAGATAGCAGGTTATTTGGTCACTGAATCCACCGCACAAACACTTTGTCCTGCTTGTCTGAAGGGATCTCTGAGGAAGTGTTAAGAATCATTCCTAGTTTTCAGGACCAGCAAGTGTGGTTGTGGAGTATGTGAAACTCTCACGGAAGAAGGGAAGTTAGCGTCAGTTAAAGCAGCAGATGGACATGCTGGAAATGCAAAGGTGGGAGAGATCTGGGGGAATGATTCTGGAATGCTCTTGGAGAATCTCATCTCTGACCTGGCACTCAAAGCATCAATGAAGATAAAAATAAAGAATAAATATGTGATATATATACATATATAATACATATATGTACACACACATACATATATGCACATAGTACACATTTTTATTTTGTCTTTCTTATTAGATAAAAAATATCCCAGGGGGCAAATATTTATCAGCTCTGCTATTTCCTTACTCCTACATATTTTATGGAGCAAAAGTCCCATTTCACTCACGAATCTCTTCTGACACTTGGAGCCATATTAAAGTCTGCCCTCTACATACACATATATATATACATGTATGTATATATATATGACTAATATGCATATGGTGATGCTTAGTAAATACCTACAATTTTTAAATGTTGTCTGGGATGCAGGGCAGAGTCTCCAATGCCAGTTTTTAATGGATTTCTTCCCACCTTCTCTGGACCTTCCTAAACCTTTCGGTAAACTGCTTTTTTATCCCCACTGGGGAAGATGCTTCTTTTAGATAATGAAGCTAATATTTCTGCACCAACATCTGAAATTCATGTATTTCATTTATTTTCTATCTCTGAGCCTGTGTATGTGCACATGCCCATCGACCGTATACAGACACACACACACAAATTCCTTTCTGGTCACTCTGCATGCTGAGCTTGTGCCTTGTGAGGTCATTTTCCTGAGAGCTTCTAACTAATTCAGAACACAGAGGAGCTCTTAGATATCTTTTCATACAAGAGAAGGAAGCAATTCGTGACCTATCAAGAAGGTTTTAACACCAGCTGGTCATAGTTTAGTGAGTTTAATTACTGGAATTTCTACATACTATCACCTCAAATGACATCTGGGTTGGAACTGAACATGAGATTCCTTTTGGGTGAGCAAAATAAAACAGGCCACGCAAGGCTCTGCTCTGACTGATCCTTGTGCCTGGCTCGTAAGGGTTCAGTGACTGATTTGTATTTAGCTAAGATGAGCTTTTTAAAAAAACTACAATATAAAATTTGCATTAGTTGCTTTTAACAAGGAAGCAAAATACATAGTTGACAGCAAGAATGAAAAATGCTTAAGTAATAGATCAAAGAATTCTTCCTTGCCAACCTACTTCACTCTCTGGGTTAATTAATAACTATTTTACTCCCTAAAAAGTACTGGCCCAAAAATGGAAGTGAACTGGATTTTACTTTCACAAACATTGTGAATTCGACTAATTTTAAATTTGTTTTAATAAAATCAGAGGCAAACACTGACTAAATTGTAGGAAGTCCATTCTGGTATAGAAGGTGAGCTAACCCATTCATTTTAAAGTGTGGTCCATGAACCAGCATGATCAACATTATCTGAGAGCCTCTTAGAAATGCAGAGTCTTAGGCCCTACACACAGGCCTACTGAATCAGAATATGCATTTAGTAAGAGTCCCAAGTAATATCTATGAAACAGGAAAAATTGAGAATCACTGGTTCAGGTCGCCTTTTTCCTTAAGGACTTTCTCCTATGGAGAAGCTAAAGGACCATTTGCTCAAGAAACATAAACTGAGGGCCAGATTTGAGAAGTTTCCTGCTACACAGAGAGGAATGCACAGATGCATGCTACATTCCACAGTGCCAGACGAAAGCTCTGCCATTTGTTTTGACTGTTTTACTGCCCTCAGACTCTGCACTCAGCTTCTTGTGAGGCATCCAAAACACAATGAATCCACAGAACAATTAATAACATAAAGGTTTTCTAAGGCTTTTGGCACCAGAGGGAATTTCTAGGACTCATGTTGAGGAAGAGAGTGGAGGCAGAAGGAACTTGGACATATAACATATTAGCAAGGAATTTCTAAACACTTGTCCAAACTTCATCAACCTCAGTTGATTGAAAAAAGGAATTCATATGGGATGGATTTTAGGATTTGTCCTTAAGACTTTCTGACAGTTTAGTAGACAAGAGCCTAACTATTTTGCATGTGAAGGACTTTTACATATTGGGTACATTCTACAGTCTTGTGTGCTTATTGAGAAGTGAGTTGTTTGTGCCATCTCCAGTAAGATACATATCACTTAGCATCTTTATCCTATCCCAATTCTAGTGTTTTCCATTTGGGCAGTAGACAGGTGAAACACTGGCAGGAAAACAGAGCTCCCAATGAATAATTCTATACCATGAAAAAATGAAATTAGAGGGATGCCTAAACTAATTTCAAGTTATTACAGTCTTCCAAGCAAGGCTAATTTTCTGTAGTTTTACTCCTGGTTTATGGACAGAAACTTCAAGCCAGTACATTTTATCATCTGTATCATTTAGTCCCCCTTTGACTGAAGCTTCATAATATTCTCTTCAATTTCCATGAGAATGAATTTTCCCTTTTATGACATTCAAAGACAATTATGGTGCCTTTATGAAAAATGATGTCACTTTGATACCAGCAATAAAATAACAATGTCCTATTGCCCATAACTGTGTTAATCATATCAGTCTCTTTCAGCTTTTCTGATTTTGCTTGGGAAACTGCAGAACCCTGAGATTTTTAATTTGCCAGCTATCTAGAAACATGGTCGTAGCACTTTACATCTTCTTTTGGTTGAATGCTCAGGAAATGGGGCAGAATTAAGTGACTATCCCACTAATACAGGCAGGATTATTTGGCCAACACCTAAGTCACACAGGATTTTGCAGACTCTCGCAAATATGCATATGAGGTGGGAGAGTGATGGGGAAAACTATTATTGGGTGCTATCAGGTCCGGATACACAGAATCCAGTGCTGTTTCATTTCCTATTTTTAAAGTCCTCCGAGTGCTGCCCTCTGGGAAACACTAAATCCCTATTAAAGAGCTAGCCCAAATTCCTCCTGGTATGAGTAAGATAAAGAGACCTGGGGCCTCTTGGATTCTTAGGCCAACTCTTTGTGAGAAGGCCACTGAGACTTGGAATAGGTTAAATAATAGGCTTTAGGTATTAATTGTGTATTATTAATCAGTCAATTTACAGAGTGGACTACTCTACACAAATCAACTTATGAAGTGTTTATTTTATGCTTAGGACCATATCAGTAACTCTGCAGGATATTAAAGAAATATAACACAAAATTTTCTTTGAGTATCTTATATTTGGTCAGGTAGAATATGCTTGCAAACAGGAAATAACTGTAGAATAAGCAGTACATATAGTTTATACTTCCAGTTAACACAGAGCCCATTTTCTAGGATTCTAGCATAATCCATTTTAATGTAGTTGTGATTTTTGATTTTAGAAGTTGCTGGATACACACATTCAAGGCCAAGCTTTCAGAAATGGGGAATTGATGTGAGCTTCAATGGTGGGGAGAAGATTCCTGGCAGAGAAAGGACTTGAGTGCACTTGTGAGGCTGAGTAGAAACTGCATGAACAGAGACACTAGGGAAGTCACCCTAAATCTGGTGGTCAGACAAGTCACAAAAGTGAGGGGAGACTGGCATATATGTGGAAAAGTGAGTGACATATCTGATGGATAAGAAGAGTACCAACTGGGTGATAAGGGTGGTAGGTAAAGATAGTGCCAAATTTTTGAATAACTGATTGCCAAGAAGGGGTATTTAAACTTGAACCTGTAAGCTATAATTCTGTTTCCCTATAGAAAAATGTAATATAGATGATATTGTGATGTTTTCTTATGAGAAACTCAGACACAATTCCCCATATTTTCTAATTATAATTATTTTCCCCCCTGGTTGAAAACAATATATGGATATCCAAGTGAATGAGAGTTCTCAAAAAAGATTGGATCCATAGTTCATTTATATGCAAATGTAAGTTCTTCAATATCCATTATGATAAAAATCATAATAAAGTGAGTATAGAGGGAATGTATCTCAACACAATAAAGGCCATATATGACAAGCTCACTGCTAACATATACTTGGTGAAAATCTGAAAGATTTTCCTCTAAGATCAGGAACAAGAAAAGGATGCTCACTCTTGACACTTTATTCAGCATAGAATTGGAAATGCTAACCAGTGCAATTGGGCAAGGAAATAAATAAAGGCATCCAAATTAGAAGGGAAGAAGTAAAAAAGGTCACAATTTTTCAGATAATATCATATTTAGAAAGCCATATATATATATATATACACACCAAAAAAGCTGTTGGAGCAAACAAATGATTCAGTAAAGTTTAAGAATAAAAAAAAAATTTAGAAATCCACTGCATTTCTAAACACTAATAATTAACTGTCAGAAAGAGAAATTAAGACAATGTATCAAAAAGAATAAAATGTCTAGGAATAAATTTAACCCAGGAGATGAAAGACCTGCATACTGAAAACTACAAGATAGTAATGAAAGAAACTGAAGAAGACAAGTAAATGGAAAGATAGTCTGTGTTCATGAATTGGAAGAATAGTGTTAATTAGTAATAGTGTTAATAGTAATAGTGTCCTTACTACACAAAGCAATGTACAGACTCATTGCAATCTATATCAAAATTCCAATGGCATTTTTCACAGAAATAGAACAATTTTAAAATTTGTATGACTAAAAAAGATGCCCAAATAGCCAAACCAATCTTGAGAAAGAAGAACAAACCTGGAAGCACCATGGTCCCTGATTTCAAAATATATTACAAAGTTACAGTAATCCCACCAGTATGGTATTGGCTAAAAAGAGACACATAAATCAATGAAACAGAATAAACAGTCCAGAAATAAATCCACACATATATAATTAAATAATTTATGACAAAGGAGCCAAGAATATACAATGGGGAAGGACAACCTTTTCCAGTAAATGATGTTGGGAAAACTGGACAGCTACATGCAAAAGAATGGAACTGGACCACTATCTTACACCACACGCAAAAATTAACTTGAAATCAATTAAAAGCTTGAATGTAAGACCTGAAACCATTATACTCCTAGAGTGTAACATAGGCAGTAATCAATCTGACTTAGGTCTTGGTGATGATTTTTTGAATCTAACACAAAAGCAAAAATAAAGAAGTGGGACAGTATCAAACTAAAAAGCTTCTGCACAGCAATGGAAACTATCAAAATGGAAAGGCAACCTACTGAATGGGAGAAAATATATGCAAATCCAATATATATAAAAAATCATATAATGCAATAGTAAAAAAAAACTGATTTAAAAAATGGGCACAGATATGAATAGATATTTCTAAAGAAGACGTACAGATAGCCAATAGGTCCATGAAAAGGTACGTAACATCTCTAATCAGGAAAATGCAAATCAAAACCAAATATGATATTACCTCAAAACTGTCAGAATGGTTGGTATCAAAAAGACAAGAAATAACACGTTGTTGGTGAGAATGTGGAGAAAAGGCAGACCTTCTGCACCATCAGTAGGAATGTGAATTTGTGCAGCCACTATGGAAAATAGTATGGAAGTTCCTCAAAAAATAAAAAATGGTACTACCATACGATCCAGCAATTCCACTTATGGGTATTTACCTGAAGAAAATGAAAACACTAATTCAAAGAGATTATGTGCACCCATATGTGTGTGTGTGTGTATGTGTATGTGTATGTATATACATATGCATATATATATTATATACACATATAATGGAATATTATTTAGCCATAAAAAGAATGAAATCTTGTCATTTGTGACAACATGGATGGACCTCAGTGGCATTTTGCTAAGTCAGACAGAAAAAGACAAATACTGTAAAATCTCATTTTATGTGTAATCTAAAAACTAACAAACAAACCCCCAAACCCCAAAAAACAACAAGAACCCAAAGAAACCCAAAGCTCATAGACACAGAGAACAAACTGGTGGCTGCCAGGGGTGGGGGGAATGAGAGAAGGGATTCAAATAGTAGAAGCTTCTAGTTATAAAGTAAATGTCATGGAGAGGTAACACAGCATGGTGACTGACTATAGCTAATAATACTGAATTACATATCTGAAAGTCACTAAGTGAGATCTTGAAAGTTCTCATCACAAGAAAAGAATTTTTACAACTATGTAAGGTGACATAAACTAAACATTATTTCACAATATATACAAATATCAAATCATTACTTCATACATCTGAACCCAATATATGTCAGTTACAACTCCATAAAAAAAATTCAAAGTTAAAAATCCAGTAAAAAATGAACTAAGGACATTTATGAGCACCTAGTATGTGCCACATACAAATACTTCACATATGTTGTTTCTTCTTAATGTTGCAGTGTCTTTAAATGACAGTTTTATGAGATATAATTCACATACCGCAGTATTCACTTTTTTCAGAGTGTGTGATTCAGTGGCTTTTAGTTTATTCACAGAGCTGGGCCACTTTCATCGGTGATTTTAGAACATTCTCATGACCTCAACAAGAAACCTCATGCTATTAGTAGTCACGCTCCCTCTCCTCCCCGTAGCCCCTGACAGCCACTCAGCTGCTTCGGTCCTCTTCACGATCTGCCTATTCTGGATGATATGTAACGTAAAAGAAATCAAACAAAATGTGATCTTTTGCTGACTCGCTTCTTTAACTCAACATGGGGCTTTTAAGCTTCATCGATGTTACAGACACAGGTTATTTTTAAACCCTACTGCAATTTTATAAGCTGGGCATATTTATCCACTGTACTGATAAGGGAATTAAAAGGTTAACTGCTTTGCCAGCATCTCACAAAGTTAGCAGAGAAACATTCAAACCTCTGTCTACCATTTTGACCATGCCATGTCAATTCTCAATTGCCTCAGAGTTCACATAATTTTTAAACTGAAAAATACAACGCCTTATAATACACCAGAGCTAGCAGATGATCTTTGTTCTTTCTGTCTCTGTGCTCACTTGAGATGCATTTGAGTCCAAGGGCAGGGAAACTGGCCTTCTGTTCCCACGGCTCCCTCGCATGACAGCCCCACTAGTTCTGAAACTGTGAGCACAACGCAAACCCAACAGCAGACCGTGGAGAGCAAGCAGTTCCACTGTGTGTTCCTTCACACAAGAGAGTATTCTGTACCTCAGACTGGCATATAGCTTAGAACAAAGCTCAAATAACAAGACAACAAAACAGAATCAGCCTTCAGCTCATCAGAGCCACTCACTCACCAGGCTGCTGAAGTGTGAAGCCCTCTGGCACTGTGAGCCTGAGCCAGGACCACTGGGGGCCTCCACATGCCAGGTTGGGGTTCCAGCTGCTGAACATGAGTTATCAAATCGAGCCGCCAGTACTTTTATCTTAACTGCTGTACTCACAAGGCCCATCTACCTTCTTGTGGCCAGTGTAACCTCCAGACGTCCGGGAGCTCTTGGTGAGTATTTGCAGCCTACGCCCACCTCCTCAGGATCGCGGCGGAGGCAAAGCAGCACACTTCCACCTGGAGGGCCAGAGCCCCAGTGCTGTGAGCGTCTTCTAGAGACAGGTATCCTTGTATTTCTTCTTGAAAGCAATCACTCCAAGGAGGTAAATGATGTAGACCTTCAGGCTGGCAAAACAGGGTCAAAAATACACTGAGACTTTTTAACTCTCAAAATGAGGAGTTGGCCACTTTACTCTTATTACTTTTTAAAGTTAATCGCTTTTTAAATGGTCTGACAACTCTGCCTGTGGTTTTAAATTGGCAAAGTTACATGATGCCATCTAGATCTGCCCCCTAGGCAAATGTCTGGGGGAAAGGAGATTGGATCTCTTAAAACTAGCACTGGAACACAGCTGATTTTAATTCAGCACAGAAGGCTAAATAAAGGTCACAGCAGATTCTCCTAAAGCATGCAATCGTAGGCAACATTAGATTTTGCATCACACTGCATACATTGCATGTGAAATTAAAATTACACAAACAAAATACATTAGAAGGTAGGAGAATAATATAAGGGCTGCAAATAGGTAACCAAGATAAAATGTTTCTTAAAATTAAGAAAAAGGAAAAATTCACAAAATTCACTATGCTTTTAGCTCTACAGTTCTTAATTCAATGAATACAGATTAAGTACCCTCAGACTATGGGCTGTAGGGTAAACTAAGGCAGATGGAGACACTGCCCTTAAGGAGCTTATAGTCCTGGGAAGGGAGGCAACTACTGATCATCCAGTAGAAGTTATATAATGTCACGACTGTAGTGATGAAAGTTTAGGGTTTTACTGGAACCTAGTGAGGGCATCTCATCTGGACTTGGCCTTAGACAGTTGACAAGCCGACCAAAGGAAATGACACTTAGACTGAAGACTGGAGAATGCAGGGCCATTAGCCAAGCGAAGAGATGGGCACAGTGAACCGCATGCACAAAGGCTGGGAAGCCAGAGGGGGCCAGCGCTGAGGGGGCCAGCACTGAGGGGTCCCCGTTGTTTTAGGGGCTTCTCTCAGAAGCAGCAGGGAGTCAGCAGAGAAAGAAGACATGAAATGAAAATGGTAGTTTTGTGTCTTTATTGAACAAACAACTAAAACACATCTGAGGATGTTTGTCTTCCTTAGGTGGTGTTATTACTTGAAATTAAGGCAACTGAGAAGCCAGTAATGGGACCTGGAAGCCAAAGGGCACATTTATCACCTTTTAAAATCTGCCACCACAGCAGATGATTCTTGTTCAATAAACAATTTGGTTTGGAATAGAAAGCCAAAACATCCCCAGGGGAGATGACTGCTCCCCAGAGGCATGTCAGCGGGTTAACTGCAGCTCCTGGAGACACTGAGAGTGGTTTTCAGAGAACAGGTCTGTCTTTAGGGTTTAATTATCTGGCTTACTTAATAGAATCTTAACAGGTTCAACCCCTGAAATAGGGCTTTCGCCTCTTTTTAGCAGAGTTTGAACAAAAAAGAAATTTAGACTCCATTAGAGTGAAAGAGGAAACCTGTTTCTGTCTTTTTGGAAACAGAAGATGTAACACAACTGGTTAAAATTCAAGGGAAATAAAAACCTCCTGGGTTGGGGCAAGCGGCTGCCCGGAGAACCTCTGCCTCAAACACAGGCCTGTGCTGCCATCGTGCGTTGGGAAGGTGCCCTGCTCCTCAGGACCAGCTGGTAATCTGCCTGCTGCTTTTGCTGTGCTCCTTATGGCTCCATAGACGCATTAAACAAATATGAGGCTGTGAATCCATCAGGGGATTTAATACTTTGTGGCCTGCCAGGAATTAATTTCCCTACAGACAATATTCCCTTCTTCATCCTCTTTCTTCTTGAAAAAGCAAAAATCTCATCCTTAGCCATCTAATTGGATGCCAGCCCGGCCTTGATGGAGCCACAATTTGACCTTTTAAAGAACGCTGGAGGGTGGTAGTTTGGACCATTAACCTCTCTTCCTCTGTAGGAAGGTCCTGGTGTTTCCATTTTAGGAACCCCCTGAGGGTACTTTTCACAGTCTGAATGCAGGAAAGCTGACATTCTCTATCCATAAAGTCATGTAAGAATATTTCCATGTGTCTCCCCACCAAGCTCACCTTTTATTGTCCCCATCCTCTATTTAAAAGAGTTTCACCTATCCAACAAATTAGCTTCATTTAATCAAGCCATTTACTGCCTCAAAAAGGTCCCTGATTGCCAAGTCAGGTTCCTGATCACCTGGGAATGACAAACACAGCCAGCTTGGGTTAATACCGTTCCAGCCCAAACTGAAGAGGTTTGACATTCTGGCAGCTTGTGCATCTTATTCGGGTTAAATAGGCAGTATCTGTTAGGCTTTGGAAGTACTGGCAAGAGGCCACCCACTCCCACCCCCATCTTGGAAGAACCCGGTCGGAGTCCCTGCCCTGGGTTGGCCGGCTCCAGGCAGCTGCACGGGAGAAGCACGACTATACTCCGCTCTCAGCAGCAGTCCCTTTAAAACACGGCCGCCGCAGAGCTGTGAAACCAGTAAATATCCAGGAGACAAGCCATCTGTTTGTTTGTTTAACATTTGGATGTTAATGTGAACCTGAGCTTACAGACCTCTTCAGACCAGCCAACTGTGCCGGGTGAGGGGGGGGTGTCTCTGACACTGTCTCTTTATGCCTCTGGTTCTTTATACTCCAAGGGGAGTGTGGGCAGACTCCTAACCCTCCTCTCCTCTTTTTTTTTTTAAGCTGGCAGAGGAAAATAATCCATAGAATTAAAGCTGGTTTACTCTGAGCTGTCAACATCCCTGTGACAGATGATGGTATATGAGAAAGTCTTAGGAATGAACAGGGGCGAGAGAAACACATTTCAGATGCCACGGAGGGCAGGCTCAGACAGAGATGGTGTCAAGTGCCCCCCTCTGTCCCTTCTCTGAGGGTAGGTATATAGGGAGAGGCATAAAGGAAGGAGTAATTTCAGACCTTAGCTGATATTTGCTCTGGGCTCTGGGGCTGATGCTGGACCTGGCGGGGCTGAACTGCTCAGAATTAGGGCAGCCAGCCGCTCCATGAGCAATCTGATGAGCCTTCTACTAATTTACCAGATACCTCCCTTACTCCTGTGTGTTTCTCAGTCTCCCTTTCCAGTGCTCAGATAAATGCAAATATATTATTTAGGCAAGATACAAGTTAAACCATTAGTACAAATACGGTAGATAGGATGTACCTGGCACAGAGTAGATGGTCAAGAATTATTTAACCTAATAAATTAATGGATGGATGCATGAATAAGGGATGAGACAAATAACTGAATAGGTAAATAAGACAAGGGAACTAACATTCATCAAGTGCCTAATCAGACCCCTTTTGTTCCGCCCTGTTATTTCAATGAGAAGGGGGCTATCTTAAGGATCTCCATAGAACAGAACTGGAACCAGGACAGAAAGCTCAGGAACTGAGAGAAAGGTGTGTCCTTTTCTCAAGGTCTTTCTCTTTCTCTGTCCACTTTGTTCTCCTCTTTCCACATGCGCCCTTTCTCAACCACTGTATGTATTTTCCGCATGCTTATAAATTATGCCTACTTGGAATTCTGGCTCGCCTTGCTGCCAAATCAGCCAGTCGTCTTCCTTTGACCTTCCCCTTCTTCACTGTTAACACCCATTTTTTCAGCCTTTCCCTTTTCTAAATCTAAATTCCAGAGAAAAGAATCTTTTCAGCCTAATTTGCTAATTTGTTTGTGAATCAGGAACACTGCTTACGGTTGCTGACTAGCATATACATTGTCTGCTTCTGTGGCAAGCGACTAACATCTGACAGTTTGTGGATGAGTGAAAGCTGGGGTCTCAGATCACCAACATGGATGTTAGAAAGCAGGAGGCCGGTCTCTCTTTGGAAGGGATGAGGGAGGATGGCTACTGTAAGCATGTCTGGCAAACTCCGGGATGCCAAGCTCTGGCAGAAGCACCCTCCTAAGTATTACCCTGTTCAATCTTCACAATGATCTTATGAGGGTAGCAGAGTTTTCTCTGCTTTATAGGTAGGAAACTAAGGCTCAGCTGCATGAAATAAACTACTTGCAACCACATGCTATTAAGTGACAGGTCCTGTATTTGATCCGCAGCTCAAGCTCTATCCCTGATTCCTCCCTATACTAGAGGGAATGGGATGTAAATACTGGTAAAAATGCTTTTGGGTCCATCATGGTTTTGGAGGGTCAGAAGCTGAGGGCCCTTCCGAGAATTATGATTTGGCAAAGTTTCAGGGTGACTGACAGCTACTCCCAAGTTCAACATGTATGATGACCTTGGAAATTACTACATATAGTCCTTCATGACCTTTATAGCCAACAAGTCAAGAGGATCAGGATCTGTAGTGGATCTACTGACCACAGATTTTTAAGACTTACTTGACCTTGGTAGATCATTCTTTCCCAAAGATGGTCATATTGCACACATTCGTGTGATTGACTAGGCTGGAAAGGACTGATTGTTGAGTTCATCTGATGTGAGGTCAGGAGGCCAGTAAATGATAATTATTGGAACAGGGATAGATAGCTGGGTCAGGGGGAGAGGACTAGAATGCCATGGAGATATTTTATTTTCTCATGCTCTCCTCCTATATCCCTAACATTTTCTTTCAAGTGCTTTAATTGCCATAATTGTTCAGAAATGCATGTTTATACATAAACATGCAACACTTTGTTTCCTATCCTTCTGTTGAATTGCCTCATTGATCAGTAGATGATTATGATTATTTTCAATGTCTTTAAAACAGCCCTACCTTATTTTTCTTAACTTTTTTTTTTTGTATCTGGTTTATTAGGATGGCTCAATATATTGTAGACATTTGGACAAAAGTGTTGACCATTGTATCCCTACTGCCTGGCAAAATGCCTGGAATGGGTACTCAATAAGCATTTGTCAAATGAATGAATGCAATAAATCTCCAGACTAAAAACATAATGTTCATTGCTAAAAATAAGACTGTGTTATTCTAAGATCATTACCCTTGCAACATTCCCTATTGGATTAAAAAACAACTCCAGTTCCATTTCCTTTACAGGATGAGCATGAGAACAGCAAAAAGAGAAATAAATCTTGATCATAACATGCCTTCATGGCTAAAGTTAAATTTCCACCAATATTGGCCTTAACAAAAAATTTAAAAGGAGGCTTTTAGGAACATATGCCTTGATTTAAAGGACTTTATCTATTAGGATCATAATGGATAACTTTATAGAATTTTAGAGTAGGTTAAATAAGATTTAAGTGAAAGCTTTATAACGTAGAAGTCACCAAGCAAATGCAAGGTATTAATACCAATGAAAATGACAACCCCAACTAGAGAGATTTTTGGGGTAAATGGGGCTTCCTTACACTCCTCAAATTAAAATGTATAGAGCCATATTTCTATTTTTGTCTACTCTGCATCACCCTCTAATGGAGTCTTAGCTCACCTCACAGGTACTACATAATGCTGTCCACATGTCAGCCCCTTGTGCTTTATAAGAGCCTCCCAATAACCTTATGAAGTAGGTCAGTATAAAGTTACAGAAACAAGAAATTAACTTCCCTAAGAAATTAACTTGCAACTAGCATGTTCTATTGGCTCTAGGATGCTCAGCTTGGTAATGATAATATTTGAATGAGCCTCGCAGTCAAGCCTTTAAAAGATTCCTTTTTTATCTAAGGAGTTCCCAGCTACAATCATTGTGATTTGGAAACTGCAAAGTCCCACTCATCATTGCCAGAGGCCTCAGGAATACATCAGTCATTTGGAAGCTTTGAAAAATGTTTCTACAAACTGCCATCTTCTTTACCTGTGGCCTGATATGTGTTCCCAAGTGCGCACTATGCCCTTCTCCTTCTGAGAATACTGAATAAATCCTTTGAATCACTCCATGAAATGATAGGTCTCTTTATCAGCATAAGCAAGAACCCACCTGCCCCATTAGAAAATGGCTTTTCCAAAAGTGAGAGCTGATATATAGCTGCTTATGAGAATGGCCCACAGTGATTAAGAAGAACGGGTCTATTGTCACTCACAGAAGTGGCCCTGTGTGGCAGTCCCCACAAGCTGCCTCTCTCGCTCTGAAAAGCAATCTTCATGATATATTGGGATGCTTCAAATAGGATTTATTTTAAAGCATTTGAAGTGACCCTCGTTTGTGCCTTTTGTCTTTTTTTTTTCTTTTGGTTACTGTATTTTTTTTTAGTTCAGTATTTCTGTACTAAAAATGAGTGAAAATGTTAGGACCTGGCACATATTGTACTGGCTTGACCCTTGGAAGGCAACAGCATGCTCTCTTCCACATCATTACTTTTTATTACAGTCTCTGCCACATCTCTGTAAAGGAAGGAGACAGGAAGCACTGTGCACGGCCTGTCCCAGCTGAATGTGCCTGTGGCCCGACCCTGCTTTCTCATGTCGGGTGTGTTCATTATTCCCTGGACAGTTGAACAGCTTCAGTGACGGAGGTGCTCTCAGTGTAGCAGCAGCCTTGGTGATGGCTGGCAGTTCTCTATGCAACTGCTGCAATTAGTCATGCAGATGAGGGAGGTCAAGAGCTTGGATTAGTAGAAACCCATCTGGGGAGCCTTCTCACCCCTGTTTTCTTCCCAGAAGACTTAACAAAGAGCAAAACAGCCACTGAGTTTTACCTGCTTTCCCAGTCACTCCTTCTTAAAAAGGTGAATGAAGTCACAGGTCTGTGAGGGAACTGGGAGGACAGGGGGTTCAGTGGTCAGACCTGAATGATGCAGATTCTAGTCAATCCCTGCAGGCAGGTTGTGGCATGACCTTCGGTGAGTTACCTGTATTCGTTTGCTCAGTCTTCTCGTCTACGAAATGGGACTAAAATTCCTGGGGAACTGGGTTTTGCTACTCACACATAATTGTGGCTAAAAGATTGAAAGAAAAGGCATAGGATATTTGCCAAAAATGAATCTTCATGTGCTCAGAGTATAATCTAAAATAATCTGATTTAAAGTAGAGACAGAAAGAGAGAAAGTGGTTTAGGATTTCTAGGATAAAACAGGAACCAAGAGGAAAGGACAGACTATGAAGTTACTTGATTATTTCAGTTTTATGATTTTGTTGAGATTGTACTGACACATTGGGACGATAGTTCTCCATGGTACCATCTCCTATGGTACCACCTCCTAGGGAGTGTTTTTGAAGTTTATGGGCTGTTTTGGTGGTTACAATGGTCAGGGAAGCTCTTAGTGGATTGGGGCAGGGATCCTAGAAATCCTGTGGTGTGTGGGACAGTCTTGCCAAAACCAAACTGTCCCGTTCCTGTCAACTTTTGAATTTCCACCTAGACATTTATTCGATGAAGAAATCCTATTTATTATTATCAAAGCCTAGGAACTAAATGGCGTTTTCTTCATTATGATGTGTTTTTTTCTTTGCATAGTAATATACAGTGAATTTTCTAATAATGCAACAATGGTGTAAGTTGAGAAAACATCACATTCTGTCTTGTTAAGAATATCATCAGGATTTGTTTATCTTAGAAAATTATATCACCAATGGCAACACCACTCATGATGTATGGGTTGCCAATATTACAGACTTGTGGGTCAGTACTGGTGGGATTCTATATAGAGGTGCAAGCTGCTTCTTATTTCATTTAACCTCCCAGTGTTATCATCTCCCAGCTATTATTTTCTGAAGGGCAAATGATCCTATTACAGATTATTTTCTTTTTTATTTCACCTGCATATCATAGTTAAGCCACTTTGTTAATTTTTTAAAAACATGTGTGTGTGGGTTGGTTCTATTATTTCTGAATTTTATTTCAGGAAAATAAAGGGGATGTTAAGCCTCTTTTTCTAGGTGGTCAGTTGTGCTTAGTAGTGGTTCTTCCTCAGTTTCTAAGATTTTTCTTCCTTAGGGATTCAGTAGTCATTTCCAACAATCCGGCTTCCATCCATACCAATCCTGGATCGTGTCTGCATATATTTAAACCCCAGTTGCAGACTGGATTCAAGTTTTGTCTCTGTCTCATGCAAATAGAGACCACAGACAGAAAACACAGGTAATGTTGCCCACATTCACTTTTGGGGGATGTTATGGGGACCCCTATTACAAAAGGCTTTATTAGCCCCACTGAGCAAATAGGAAGTCAAGGCTCTGAGAAGTTAACCACTTTTCCAAGGCTTGAAGGCAAAGCAGTAGTGGCACTGGGAGTGACTCCATTCTGACTGAAGCCAAGCTTTGCCACATTCTTTCTATCATGACTCGCCTCCTCCCCTATGAAGGCAATGAAGTCACTGTTATCACAGAGCAGAGACTTAAGGACAAGGAAGACTGAAATGATTTCTCACCCTTGCATGCCAGGTTTTTAATGTCTTAAAATGTACTTGAAAACTACCAGCATATTTGCTCCTTCCTATAAATTTGAGAAGATTGAACAAGTATTGGTACCCAGGTTAGAGAAAGAGAGGAGGTCTTTTTAGAGTTACAAAATCCAGCACTCCATGATAGATCTACAGTTAGAACTTAAATCTCTGTATTAACTCGAACTTGATACTCTGTCCACCATATCACTCTAAAGATTCATTATAGATAAGGATATTTTGAGGTAAAAAATAATGGCTAACATTTAACAGTGTATGCCAGATTTAGCTTAGAGCTGTAAATCATTTACATATACCATTGAATTTAACCTTCAAACAGTTCTGTGGGATTGGAACCTCATTTTGTAGGTGATGTAACTGATAAAAGCAGGTGACGTGGAATTCTTAATAGTGTCAGTCATCATCATCACGGTACAAGCAGACAGGAGACCTCCCCGGTCTCTACCTTACTGCACTGACCAGAGCATGTTTCCAGCTGTGACTGGTAAGAGATTGTTTTCCCCTTTCATCACAGTGAGACTGGAAGGATGGAGGGGAAGAGTTACATTTGCCAGAGCTATATTACAATATTATTTAGATGTGGAGTATTCCGGAAAAAGGTAAAGTATGGCAGAGGATAAGGAAAATAGAGTTTTGTTCCAGAGCTAGCCAGACTGAGAAGAGTCTGCTTTCAATAGTTTGATAAAAAGCATTAGCTACCAAATCTCACATGGATTCTACAGAGCATTTTATTCAGAGCCCTGAGACTCAAGTCACATTTTTTACTTAACTTTGATTCTCTCAACATATTTTGATGAGGGAGAGAAAATACCTTTTGATGTAAGAAGGCAAGACCTTGATCGCTAGCTCAAGGACCTTGAAATTCAGTCACAATGAGACTCTGCCAGCTGCTTAACCTCGCTGGACCTTAATTTGGCCATCTGTGAAATGGGGTGGATAAAATTGAACTACAGAACCACTTTGGCGATAATGAGCTTCAATCAGGGTTTGGAAATGCGTGGTTACCAGTCTCTCTCTAGGCAGCCGAGGTTAGAAAGCTAACAGAGGCTCAAAGGTGGTAATTTTCAGATAGGACTGGTAGGTGATCATTTCCTTGTACTTGGTCTGTTCTCTAATAGCAAAAAGATGACTGAGAACAGAAAAGCTGTGGCGTGAGCCCAAAGGTTCTGCAGTGTGGATAGAAATCTCCTTGGTTATGCTCATGGAGTGCTCAACTTGAAATCCCAATGCCCTTACTCTTCAATTATAGCTACTGAAGCACATCCTAAACTGGCTCCCCCAAAGACAGCGGCGCGGGGCTAGGTCGCATGACTTCTAACATCAGCTACAGCGATCCTGGGACCAGCAGGGTCCCCTCTGCAGCTCTTTTCAGGATGTCATTTTGATTTAGATTCCAAATGCCACTTAAAATCTGCATTCTTTGTTTGCAACTTCTCCAATTACTATTTATTTTCTGCATTCTATATATTCTTACCTTAACGTGGTCATCATTGTATTTCCAAGTCAATAGAACTTGTTGTAGCTGGTTGAGCATCTTACATGAAGTGATGAAATGATGGAAAAAAACTTAATGACCACTGATATAATTAATGTATGTATGGAGAATCTATGTAGGTATGTCTTTCAGTAAGGGCATATAGTAGGGTCTGCTGTATTAAGGTATTAGGAAGGAGAGTAGAGGAATTCTACATATACTTGTTAGCTATTAAAATGTAGAGCAGTTACTTTGTGATAGAATCTCCACATACACATTATGATGTCCTCTCACATGAACTTAGTTGCTGTTTAAATTTTCTTTCTGACAGGTAGAAAGTCAGAGTTTCCTTTTTCCTGTGAGCATTACTGGCAGCTTATCAAACAAGGGAATATAAGTCCAGTGCAATTGAAAGCATGTTTTTATTTTTATTTATTGAATATGTATAATACTACCATCAACTGAAAAGACTGGTGCCTGCACTTTGGGCCTAATATAGTCTAAGTTAGATGGACAAGAAAGCCCAAATATACGTTACCTAAAAGGAGAAGGTTGGCAAATCTCAGATGAGGAGGGAAACAATGAATGCCATGGAGGGAAAGGTAGTCTGTCTGGCCCCTTCTACAACTGAAGGTGAGGTGGGCCTGCCAGGGAACAGGCTTTGTACCCAGGTCTGACTAGAGGCAGATGAAGGTTGGTACCAAACTCTGGCCTAGAGGAAAGACTAAGGGTCAATATAGGTGAGAACGAATCTCTAGTCAGGTCTAAGCCAGAAATAAAAGGCCAGGAGATTCTAGCAACTGTCTTAGTTTTCTCAATCTGTCTATAGCAGTTAGGTCCAGAGAGACACAGATTAAAGCAAGCCCAAGGTTAATCAGAGGACTTCTTGGACATGATGGAAGGATCACACCATCTTTAGTCCTCCCCATTCCCAGACTCACGTGCACGTACAAGTAGCCCTGCCATGCAAATCCACTTCCTCAGTCTCTGAACATGTTCAAGTATTTTTCCTTATTAAAATAATATTAGCAGTCCCTAGGAGTAATGGTGTATTGTCCTGATTTAGGTCAGTGGATGTCATTAAGATCTCTGTTGGTTAGAACCCATTTCCTGATCTTTAAAAATTTATATCCATGCAATCTTGTGACAACCTTGTCATTAAGAGTTAGGTAGAGTCCCTAAAACAGAAAAAGCTGAGAACATGGTCTAAGGAAGCCTGTTTTTAGAAAACTATCTTTCATATTTGAATAGTCTCTTGGAAGATGAGATCTTCACTGAATGTTCTGGAAATGTGAAATAGGAACAAGTGTTGAGAAGAATGCAAATATACCCCTTAGATATCTTTTGGATGGCGGTGATCTGAGCCGTACACTCTAAGGAGCTCAGCCCAAAGTGGACGGAGTGGGTAGTAAAATGAGCCAGGGCAGCAGCTGCACCATTCAGAGCCTGAGTCAAGAAAAAGACTCTAAAATTAACACTGAAACAATGAAGAGGGATTTGGATAACCTAGATGCTCTTCCTGGTGATCTGACTAGTTCGGACTTTTATAATAATTCCATGGCCATAAATGGTAGTAATCTGGGGACTAACCAACACATGGTTCAAGACACTAGTTCTTTGTACGTGGAAAGTCTACAGTCTATACTGCCCATTCTCCTCCAGATAGAGCAATTTCTGTGGACTGAAGCCCTCCTAGGAAGAGTATCAGTTCTTTCTCCATGTTACCAAAGCATGTTCTCACATGATAGTGTAACATCTGACCAAGAACAATAACGTCGACACTGTCTAGAGGAAGCCTTCAGGTTCAGGGCATTTCTGGAATCCTGCTTCTCCCACTCTCCTCCCCGGTCACCATAACTGTCATCCTGCATGATGCAAAACTGTGGGCACTCTTCCAGTCAGGCCCTCCTGCTGCTGCCCCACCAATGCTCACTTTCATTGCCACAGTGGAAGGTTTGGGGGCAAAGGGCTTCTGGTCAAAGTCTGGGCTCTGTGTTGTGGGTGCTTTTACCACTCGTAGGTCCTCCTGCAGGGCATGGATCTGTGTGTTTGCCCTCCCTAGGGAGCACCATCCTGATTCCAAGGGGCTGGGTAAGTCCCATGAGTGGCCCTCCCATTTTTTTTTTCCACCTAAATTTGGCTTAGCGGGCCAAGGACTGCAGGCGCTAAGTTAAGGCCTAGTCAGGAAGAGGATTCCGAGGAGCCAGACTAAAGGGTGGTTAAGGAGAGAGTCCTTCCTCATCTGCACAAAACGATTTTGTATTTAGTTTGTGGAGGTGGTATCAGAAATCACTCATGAACCCTTTGAGGAAGATGACATTTTGTGGTTCTTTGGTCTTATTTCAGACACTCTTCCCCAAGCTGGATGCTGTATTCATGGCTTGGAAGAAGAGGTGGCCACCCTTAAATGTTTCTAAATGACAGACAGACACACTCATCTCTCTGTAGCTCTCTATGGCTGCTCTTGTGCTGCTAAGGTAGAGCTGAGTGCTTGAGACAAAGACCATGTGTCCCACAAGCCTAAAATATTTACTTCATGGAAAGTTTGCCACTATACCTTCTTTACCTGACTTAAAACACAGTTGTGGGGAGTAAAGACAATAAAACCTGTGAAAGAATTTTTCATACTGCAGAACACATAGAGTCCTGGGAAATTATTATTATTGTAATTTTTGTTTTTATATTGGAATCACATTTATGGGAGTCTGAATATCCAACAGCACGATTAACTGATCCCTAAACAATTTTACTCTGCATGCTCTTCACTGAATGGATGCACTGTCAGTTGAGAGATGAAAGAGCTGGACTGCTGTATTAATCTGGCTGCAGAGAAAGTTATTCCTTTCTCCCCATCAGAAATATAGCTGAGTCCCAGCCTGGGGAATGTATTTGTAACAGAGCATATATTAACAGAAAAACTGAGAATAATAAGCCACATTGATTTAGAGAAGCGTAAGAAAACATCTGCTCTTTGGTTGAGGTTTGTCCAAATGTAAAATCTTGGCTTCAAATGCAATGAAAGCGAGTTGCTTAGCAAGAATTCATGGAGTGTCTTCTTTTTACGGAGTAATGAGCTGTGGAAAGGGCTATGCACTTGGCAGGCCTTGTCTTGGACAACCTCTTTGTCTTTGGGCCACTTACTGACCTTTGCACACCCCTCACCATAAATAATAAGAGTGCCAGAGCTTCAAGGCAAAAGCCCAGTTCTGGATCTTTCTTGATTTCTTCCCTAGCACATTGGTTTTGCTGGCTGATAGAAAGTAGTGGTGGATAAATCTCAACAGATGGGTTGACAATCTATTGTAAAGTTACCTGAGCAGCAAGATGAAGTCTTGTGCCTAATTTCAAAGACTGTGAGGTGTTTTAAAGTTTTATAACTGGGGTGGACAAGGAGATTGGGGCTGTATTTCAGGATGATTAATCAGGGGGCTATGTGCAGGAGGGATTGGAGTGGGTGAATGCAGAGAGATCAATGGAGTAGTTTTCCTAGTAGACCAGGCAGAGAGTGACAAGGCTCTGAACCAGTGTGGGGCCAGGAAGGATGAGGAGGAAGGAGCAGACACGAGAATCAGGGCAGGGGCAACTGAAGAAGAGCTTTGAGCTGTAAATGTATTAATGGAAGCAGGGAAATTAGGAGGAGCAGCTGCTTTTGGAGGGATGTAAGGAGCATGCTTTTGAATACGTTGAACTGAAGGTGTCAGCAGGATGTGCAGGTTGAGGTCAAAATAGCAGGGGAAGATACTGTGCTAACACCGAGAGCCCCCTTACCAGGGTTGGTGGTAGGAGAAGGGAAGGAGAGGTAGTTCTGCTCTAACACAGAACAGGGGTCTGTGCACAGCTCACGTGCCAACAGCAGGAAAGGAAGGAAGGGAGTGGGAGTAACTCAGGAAGCCAGAAACACAGTGGAAACCTGACAGACCAAGGACAGGACAAGTGAGTGGTATTAGTGCTGCTCAGAGAGAGAAATAATGGAGGAGCAGATGGTATGGCAGAGGCCCTAAAGACCACAGTGCCAAATGAGACAGGTCGGAGGGGGACTCACAGAGCCAAAGTATAGGTGCAGGAAACAAAGCCAGTATGTAGTAGATACTGCAATAAAGATTTCATTACCTGGTGGTACCTTACTCACGCTCCAAGAGGAATAAATAATGTTTCCCCTTTGTGCTCTATAAAATTTCTTCCTTTCCTTTCTCCACCCCAGAGACAATTTGGCTTTTCCTAAATCTGATTAGGCTTAAATCCCCTGTCAACTCAGTTATGTCTTTGTGTTATCCCGTATGTTTTCTAGCCACAAAAACTGGGGAAGGAAATTTTCTCAAGGAAAATATTCCTCTTCCTCTGTCAAACCACCACATAGTTGAGAGCACATTTTGCTTTCCCCAGGTAAAACTCGGCCTCTCATCACTTTGTTTTTGTTCTTTTAGTTCAAAATATATTTTGGGAACAAAAATATTTCAAATGAACTTCCTGTTCATATTTTTTCTCTATGCTTGCCTTTTTATTTTTCATTTTTTCCTTCCCTATTTTTAGGTGACAATTGAGGGTTTCTGGGGCTGTAAAGAAATAGAAGACTCTTTGACACAGCTCTTTACTATGTTTTACTCATCAAGCCTGCTCCTCTGTTCCAACAGACAGCGAGTATTGTTTTGTTATTAACCAATAGATGCAGCAGCAGAAATTGATGAGTTTTCTGGTCAGTTAAATCAGATTATGCTTTTTGTGATTAAAGTCTTTTTACAGAGGTTCTCGTTCCTTTTCAATGTAAGTCCCAACAGCAAAACCAGAAACCAACTACCTACCTTTCCCCCTTTTGCATGTATTCAGCGGATAAAGATATGTGCCCACACACAAGTGCACATGAACATACATGCATGCATATACCACTGGCAAGGTATGTGCAAACCTGGCCATAGTTCTAACTGGTAAGTAACACATACAGAAAATTCACAGACCAGGTTGTTACCTCTGTATCTTTTACCCTGAAAATGAGTCCCATGAATACAAACATGTTTAAAATAAAGATTCATCTCAGAAGAAGCCATTGAATAAAAAATATCTTGTATTTCCCAAAATACCAACACCCCACCCCCACCCCCACCAAAACCCAAAACCCCACCATTTCCACAATACCAAAATATTAAAAAGCCCCTTGGACAATAACTTTCTTTTAGGTTGTAATAACAACATAGCTTTTTATAAATTCTAAGATCTGGGCTGCCCAAGCTGTGGGCTGCACTGGGGCATGAAGACACCTGGCAGGGACCCATGTGTACGCTCTTCCACTAGCTTTGTCTGTGATCCACAAGGTGCTACTAGCAAATGGCATTTTCCTTGTGTAGCCCCCAGAGTCATTGCAGTAGGGCTGAGTTTGGAATCATGTAAGAGAGGCAAGAGAAGACCCAGGTGAGGGACAAAGCTTATGGGTGGACCAGAAAAAAATAGCTGATTATCACAGATCAGAAAAGGAAAGATTAGGCACAGGGCTGTATGAAGGAGTCTATAGAATAGTTTGTTATTCTCTCAACCAAATTTACTGGCCTAGGCAGGAAGGCGGGAAGTCTCACCCCACTGTGAAGCCTCTAAGGCCCTGTCCCTCAACATGGTCATGCAGCAAAATAAGATGTGCAATTCTCTTATAAGGGAGTCACGTTTATGGGAATTTGAATATCCAGCATAACTTATCCCTAAACAGTTTGAATCTGCTGACATTTCACTGACTGGATGAATGCATTACTAGTTGAAACTTACACTTTTTATTTATATCGTCGAGCCAAGACTGGAGGGCTTGGTACAGAATACTAGATTACAGAATACCAGAGCAGCCATCAACGCCATCACACGGTGGTGTGAGTACTGTGGCAGAGTGTTATGCTATTAAGAATGGGGACCAGACTCTTTCTTGGCCTTGGTCCCCTTCTACCTTCACACTTTTTCCCATGTGCTTGAAACCATTCAGCTGTGCCCTAGAAATAGGAGTTATTAAGCAGGGACATAGCCTGAGAAAGAGTTGGGCCTTCCACAAAGTAACCCAAGCAGGATCAGGCAGGCAGATGTTGAGATGGAACCACTGGACTTGGACAACTTGGCTGAAGGACAGATTTGGCCTTCGTCTGATGGAGAGCAGGGAGACAGCAGAAGGGCAGCTGGGATGATGTGGGAGAGGAGGGGGCCTGTATACAAAGTGGCACACAGGTGTGGCCATGAAGCTGAGGTCAGAACTTGGAAATGGTGGAGGGAGGTGAGGCAGCACGCAGTCCCTCTGTCTGCACAGTGCAGGACCTTTTTTATGCGTCACCATTGGAGGCAACAGTCTTCAGGCAACAGTATTATGACATAATGCTAAGTTCATGGGAAGTATTTAGAGACCAACACAAGCCATATTATAGTCGGGCTAGAGCTTTCCATCAATAGAGAAATCCATAAATATTTATTTTTGGCAGAAATGCTCTGGATGGCTGATCATCTTCTTTCCAAAGTGCTTCCTTTTCTCAGTTCATTTTAAAGAGTAGGAAGAGTGTCTCATTTTTTTCTTTAGCACAGTTGCTAAATCTCTCTTTTATCAAAGAAGTTATGATCTAGGCAGAGCTGGAGTAGGGAAGGGTCAGCCAGGGGACTTTCCTTTGGCATCCATTTGTAAAAGGATATGAAAACAGCATAAGAATAAATCAGAAATGTGCTATGACCTCTTTTATCCAGGGCTCCGCGTGTGACTCCTTATAGGAAAAATATAAATCAGGCCAACTCCTTCCAAAGTAGGAGACAATTGCAGATGAAAAGAGAAGAAAAAGGCATCCTTGAGAGTACTGACCCTCCTTTGATGCAAACACACAAATGTAAATGGGATAATATCTTGAAAATATTAAATCGTGTGCTTTAATTCCTCATTCTCAGATATCTTGTTCGTTGTTGGCAATCTGACATTAGAGACTCAGAGAAAGTATCTAATGGAAATTTTTACCTTGTGAAGGAGAAGGAGATACGTAAAGAAAAGTTCTGATTTGAAAGGAAGAGGATATGGAAATATTAATTATGTCACCTCCCAGTGAATTCCCTCAAAAGGAGGAGGGAATGGAAATAAGTCAAGACAGGAGTTGAAATACATTGGTCCTGACTTTCCCCCAGAGGGTAGAATATCTAACAGAGATGTGTTATGTGAGTTGAGGGGAAGCTGAAAAGTAGAGGCACTTCTGACTTACTTCTCCAATACGGGGTCCGAGAGGAGACCAACTTTCCTGGAGGCTGTCCCCACACCAGGTCACACCCTGGGTGCGAACACACACCAGCAAGGACTCAGGAGGGGCCAGTTCAGCAGGGGTGAGCCTGGGAACACCGACCAAAATAAGAGAACCCACCTCAGGTTTCATCATTTGGCACCAGCAGGAAGACATCACCGGCAGCTGATGGTCACTCTCCGAGTGATGAAGGCAGCCGAGAAGAACACGAGGATTTGTGGGTGGGACGGTGATACCCTCTCTCCCTGCCACCAACATGGGCCTTCCTTCCTCATGGCCTCAGCGATCACCTGCCTCCTTAGAGAGGAGCAAGCGGGCGGGAAGGAAATCTGTGAGGGGAAGGAACTTTATTTGAATGAGATTGGATCACAGATTGTTTAGTGACTGGGTTGGGCCAGTGTAATCAATTTAAAACTGATTTTAAGTTTTCTCTCTACTATCCAATAAGGTAAAGACTTCTAAGGAAGATGAGATTCACTCTGGGAAATGAAGAAACTCAACATCTTTACATATCTGAATATATGTTTAGTTTTGACTTCACTAGGTTAATTAGGCTTATGTTTATGTTTATTTTCCTAGTTCATTTTATTATCTAAATTTTAAGAACTTTAACACATCTCTTAGGACGTTACCTGGGTCAGGAAAATTGCAAAAGTAAACTGGAGACCATGAGCTACAGAAATGTGGGAAAAGATGTCCTTTGAAAGTGAGAAAGATGGTTCCAACCTTCAACCTAGAAACAAAGTTTAAAAACCTTATATACATACATGCTCAGCAAGAATGTGTGCCTAACCCTTGTGAATTGGCAAATAGACTGCTTTTCAAGTTTAAGGAGAACCCATTTTAACAGCATAAGGACAGTTTCTACAGTGTAAAGGGGCCACATACTCTGGAGGACTCAAATTCCTTTGACATGCTGGAAATGGAGATATCTGTGGACAAGGTCTTACTCTGATGAAGCTCTTTGGTCACTTGTTGACACTTAGAAAATTCTAAGTAATCATTTTCTAACATTGGGGGACTGTGTATGGGTGGTATAATTTTACTGATGACTATCTCCTGTTCCTCATTTTTCCCATAGCCCATTACAGGAAGAAAAGAAGCTATGCAATGTTCTAGTCATACTAAATGTCCTTTTAAAAAAATAATATTTTAATGAGTAGGAGAGGAGTGAAGAGCTTCTTAATTGAAAGCACTTCCAGGCCACTAAATTTCACCAGATACTGGAGTATTCTAAATTGCCTACAAGGGTGAAGAGAACAACTGCATAAAAACTTACCTACTGTTTCCAAGCACATCCTAAATATCTTGGACCTTATGACTTCAAACAGATTTATTTTTTATATGAGAAGTGAAAAAATGTTGAAAATCACTCTTAATGAAAATCAATCTTTTTGTTCTATTATGCATTGATGAAAGAAGTTTCATGATCATTAGAATGATTGAAGTCTGAATTCTTTTTAATGAATATTACATGTCTGCCCATTAACAGGAGGCACTGCAGCTAGCCAGACTTGAACCCAGTTTTCATTCCCTGGAGTGTTTCCATCAGGGGCTCCAGGAGTCGAGTCCTCTGAACCTGTCTGCAAGTGCTGGAGGAGGAGCAGGAGTGCTTCGACAGTGAAATCTAATGCCAGGCCAAATAAAAGCCCAAACAGGCTTCGGATCCAGACATGCTAACGTGGGCAAACGGATGATTAGTCTAAAACACGGATGATGGCTTTAACTAATGGGAAGAAGAGGCATATTGTGATGGCAATTTCTGCCACTCATTGTCCTCACACAGCATTTGGGCATTTAATTATCGTCTTTATCTTCTCAATTGCTTCCCTACGCATGGTGTTCTCCACCTCAGTGTGTGACACTAACTTCTTATTAACTGCTTACAGCGGAAGCCTGATCGCTACTTTTGGTTCCGTTCTCTCCTTTCCAACTCTCGCCTTCTGCTCTATCTCCAAGATTTGTCTGTCTTCCCAAATATCTCTTGAATCCTCCTTTACTGGCCATTCATTTTGCTACTTTTTTGGCTCAGGGAACGAACTATAAAATGCTCTCACAGTTTTGTGTACTGTTTGAGTGTTTTTTACTTTTTATTTTATTACAGAGCAATGTAAACTCATAAAAAGGCAAGAAATTACACACAGTAAAATAAAACTATATTGAATAGCTACAATCTCATCTACATTTCAGATTCTTATTAAAAAGCAATTAGACATGAGATTATGAAAAGCAAACAAAATTGCTTAAAGTTACATCGATTTTGGCAAAACCATCTCGTCCCACAATTAAAAATACAGGGGATATTTATTTTCAACCAGAGTTATTTCAGTAATTATCCAGCACCAGCTTTCAGAGTATTCAGCACAAAGCAAGTGCTAAGTCAATACTTGTTCAATCGAACTTAAATGATAAAAGTATAATCAAAAGTTGATGCAAAATGGGAAAGAATATGTTGATGGGGCCCCAGGGTCCAGTGAACCCCCATTTAGAAGGTTAAGGACTGCTAACGTTTGTGGATTTCCAGAAAAGAGTACAATGGAGGCTCTAAGTCTACCTGTTTTAGTTGTAAATCAAGTTAACAAACTTAAATGTTTTCTGTTTGTATCTTAGTTAATACACCATCATAACTTGGAAGGCCAGTTTTGAATTTAGAATTCTTGGACGCTTCAGATATCTGCTCTGGAATGTTGTGCCGGGGAAACCCACGGATGGCCGGCCATCTCTGTCCCCCGACTGGGCCTCCTGGGGCCTGACCCTGCGGCACCTCCACTGCCCAGCTGGCCGCATTGGCATTATGGTCTGTCCATGGGGGATGGACCCAAAGAAGCTTGCTTGTGCCCTGGAAGTGGGTTTACCCTTTCGCTGGGGTGTGGTTTACATGAAAATTAATTTTATGAATCACCTCTTTCTCTCAAAAACTAACACATCTTGATTTTTATCGATTTCTTGATCCTTTCACATGTTTCTTCATTTACTCCTGGCAGGACCCTTTCACGCTCTGCTGCTTCCTGCATCTGTATTGTAGGATAAAACTGAAATCAGTCAGTGGTTCAGAGACGTCCTCTTATGAGATCTGTATCTGCTAACGATTGCTGAAAAACGGTCTGCTCCAAAATCTAGTGGCTCAGACAACAAAGATTTAGTTTTTTCTCACAATTCTGTGGGTTGGCTGTGCGGTTCTAGTGCGAGTTTTGCCTGTGTTTGTTCGTGTGGCTGCAATCTGACCAGAGGGTACCCTGGCCTGGAAGGCCCAGTACGGCCTCACTCACATGCCTGGCTCTTGTGCTGGCTGCAGACTGGGGCACTAGGTCTCCACATGGCTCTTTAATCTCCTGCTGGGTCAGACTGGCTTCCTTCTGCAGTTAGGTCCGGGCAACATTTCGAAAGGGCAAAAGCCGAAGCCGAAAATTCTCCTAGAGTCCCCCTCACATCACTTCTGTCACATTCTGTTTATTGGTCAAAACAAGACACAAGGCCAGCCCAGATTTAGGAGGTGGGCAAATATACTCCACATTTAGATGGGAGTAGTCATAAAATAATGTGCCCATGTTTCTCCAATCTGCCATAGGCTCTTAGGTTCTTTCTTTGTTTACCTGAAGAATAAGTTATTAAAAAGTATCATTCACATAGTTTCACCAAATCAGCTTCCCATCTTCATTTTATATTCTTTTTTTTTTTTTGGGGGGGCATTTTCATTGTTTATTTAGTGTTGGATGTACCAAAAAGCACAAAAGATGTCTCAAGCCTCTGGTGGCCAACACCAGTCATCTGCATCCCTGTCGGTGTTCAGCTTTCATCAATAAGTCATTTACAAATGCTCTTCTCACTTCATTAAGTGTTCTATATTGTTTTTAAGCCTGCTCGGTATACAAGAAGACTATCATGTAAAAGTGTCCATTTTAAAAAGCAAAATGATGCAGGAGAATGCAGTCCAAGCTCCACAAGTGTTTAGTCTGATTTTTCTTTTCTCTCGGGTCGAAAGGCTTTGTTTGTACCAGTGAACTCTCTGGGCTGCAGAGGTGCTAAGTTTCAAGGTGGATGAAATAACTCAGACACCTGAAAACTGGAATTGCAGGAAGGTGCTCAGAGGCCGCTCATCCCGGTAGCACCCCCATGTGCATGGGTGGCTATTTATTGCCTACACACTGGTCCCTGTCACTTCTTCCACTAGGGAGTCAAGAAGGGCCGCAGGAGACAGTCGAGCAGCAGCTGAGCAGTTACAGGACCATTTGCCTAGTGACATTTTCTAAATCAATTTCCTTATTACCGAGAGACCCTTCTCCATCCCCTTCCATTTTCATGTTTTCCTGACTGTGGAAAACACAACTTTGGGCAGGCCAGAGGGTCCAGGGGGCACAGGCCTTCAGAGTTTCGGGACTCCTGCATCTCAGCCAGTTCCTACTCCACAGTCTGTTATGGGAAAGAAAGACAGACGAGACCTGGGGAGGCAAACGTTAGAGCTGGAGCTGAAACCACCTTGGCTAAGAAAAAGAATTCTTCTGGCTCTTTAGTTTGTTTGTTTGTTTGTTTGTTTTGATATCATTGATATACATTTATATGAGCAACACTGTGGTTACTAGATTCCCCCCATTATCAAGTCCCATTTTATATTCTCATTTAAAAATATTTAAGTTGACATCCCAGTTTATATTTCTATCTTCTTAAGTTTAAAATAATTCATTTCAGATGTCAATAGTGGATTATATAGCAAATCATGATATGATATTTACAAAACCATAAGGAATTCTAAGCTCCTAAGATTTCTAAATTGGAATTCCACCTATAAATCTGTTTTGAAAATTAAAAAATAAACATAATGGTAGACAATAATCTGTGGCAGTAAGACATCTATACCTGAAACAACTAGAGAATAAATTGACACCAGACTATCTTATCTCAAATGATTCCTTTTGACTATTCTTTGTAAAAGAACCAGGAGAAGACAGGAACTCAATTCCTTAGAGAATAAATAGATAGTGAAACTGAAAACATGTTTAATATTACTACTAATAAAAAATGTGAAATAAAATAGGATAGTTTCTTTTTCACCAACTGAAATGGCAAAATTAAAAATACAAAAATGCCTAGTACTGGCGAGTTTGTACTGAAATGGCACTTTCATGTACTTTCTGGAGGGGAAATTGGCACATGTATGAAGAATTTTAGCAGTATGTTTAGATCCTGTAATCCAGTAAGTCTAACTCTAGGAATTTGTAAAACAATTATGAGATAAACACAAAAATAATGATATATGAAGGTATTTGGAAGAGAAAAAAAAGAAATAATTTATATACCTCAAATAAATTATAATATATCTTGTTGATGAAATGCTATGAGATCATAAAAAATTAACTGCCACAGGAGAAACTTTTAATAATAATGTAGTGTTAGCTGAAAGTTCAATATGCAAAACTAACTATAGACTCTATTTCCCATTTTAATACACATGCTAGTTAATTCTCTATTTGCCCGCCTTGCTGTGGGCCCTAAGAGGCTGACTCTTCCAGACTGTTTTGAGAACTTCATCATCAGAGGGATTCAAATTGGTTTGGGCCAATGGAAAGCATTAGCATAAGATTGGAGGGGTGGAGAAAAAAGTGATTTGGTGTTTGATTTTGTTCCCCTTTGGTACCAAATCTACAGCTCTGCATGACTAGAGCTCCTGCCAAATAGCTTCATTTTTCTCCCCATGGCCTTTGGCTAAGGGGTGGTTAATAGCTTCACACTTTTGCTATTCTCTGTGTGCCTTACCACCCCTTGTTTAATTCCTTAACCCTGCCCACACTTCTGAAAGCAATCCTTTCATTAAGTCTCTTTATTAGAACCATCTTTATCTGAATTCAATTTTCTACCAAGTCTCTGCCTGGCATAACATTCATATATAACCATAAAATATACAGGTATTGAAAACATTAATATGAGGTTTTCTTATTCCTGGGTGGTGGTATTTATGGTTGACTTTTATTTACTTTGGTATGCTTTTTTGTATTTTTACATTTTTATTTTAAGTAATTACATTGTAGTGCATTATAGAAAGAAAACAAGATACAAACTTTTAAAAAGTGACTCTTTTAGATGAAATGGAGCTAATGTGCATTTTAGCATTGTTTATAGCACACTAACGCTTTGAAGATGTCACTATAATTGAAAATGCATTTTATCATTTGTTTTTCCTAACTTTGTGAACTGAGTGGGTTACCATTGTCATCCTGATTTTACCTTTTTAGGAAATGGAAGCTTAGAGAATGAAAGTGATTATGCCCAAATTCCACAGCTAATAACAGGGATTGGAAAACAGATCTTCTAACTCCTATTCAGTTTTTTCTAAAACGTGGACGTTGTGTAGGCCTAAATTGTGGGCTGTACCATTACTATAAAAGCTGATGGTGCTTGAAATTTAAGATTTTACTTAGAAAGTAATCATGTATATTTAAATTAAGGCATTTTCCCATCATAAAAATTAAACATGCTCATTTGGAAAATGCAGATATAGTGAATGCATTTAAAAAAGTCTCTAATGGCACTGACTATTAAAATATGCTTATACTTACTTCTTTTTGGGATTTTCTAAGAGGTAGTATTTCTTCCTTAATACCTAGCATATATCTAATCAAGGATAAGATTTACTAGATCACCACAAAAAGATGGTCCAATTCTTTATGTTTGTGCCTTATTGTACATCCTTTTGTGCCTCTCCTTCCCAATATCCTACTCTTCCCTACATGGTATTTTATTTTTTGCCATCACCTACCTTTGATTTTATTTTCCTCATTCACTCCCAGATGTTTTATGGGCCTATCTGTATGAGCTGTTTTGTCAGTCTCTACATTAAAGGGACATAAAAAGAGAAGCCCAACACAACACCCAAATAAACCAAGAGCAATCCACCCTCTGCTCAAATCCCAAATTCTACTTTTCCAAGGCTGTAGGGGCCCTTCTGATCCATTTTTTTGGGGGGAATTAGCAATTCAAATTTTCATTGCATGTATCCAAAGCCTGGAGTCTTTGTGAATAAAAAATTCCCATTAAATTTAATGGCATCTTTGGGTCTAAAATATACGGTGTCTGACATTTATGTGTGATATGAGAGCAGTGTCCTGTCTGGAGCTTTATTTCATTGCTGAGGTTGCTTTATATCTTTTGATTTCTGGATCATTCTGCCACATTTCAATAGCCACCACTGTGGCTCTACTTGAAAAATGTTCATTTTGTACTTTTTAAAGTAGATGTAATTCTTCATGGCTGAGTGCACACTGCTTCCAGCATGAGTGCTTTCATTCGGTGGCACTGCCTTTGTTTCCTGCTCTGGTTTCTTCACCTTCTTTCTTCTCCACAAATTCTTCTTGCTTTTTCCTTTTAAATAGGTCACTTTCTTTAGAAAATTTCTTCTGAAATCCTATTCATTCCATCTGAAACCATTTCACTGCAAATATGCAAAACACTTTTCTTTCTGGAAGATGAATTACCTCTTATTTATGAATTGTAACCAGTTTCTCCTAAGAGGTATATTTTAGGTCAGAGAATCTTCTGGTCTGAGTTACTGGGTCATAAACTCTAATGGCATAGAAGATGACATTGCTTTTCCTGTGATTTTGTGCGCATCTTAGTTTCCTGTGAACCCCCCATAAGGATGGTAGGAGGGATCTCACAATCTGCTCGTTCTGTCCTTTCTGCATGTTATGAATTAAGGTAAATGGCATTGGACACTGAACTCTTCTTGCCACTGGAGAGCAAAGAGAGGCACCAGGACACTTGTTAATTGAGAGGCTCTTTTTTTTTCCTGTGACAGGAGGTGGGACACTTCCAAAAGTATGACAAGAAGGAGACAGATGCCAACCGTGGGAGCACGACAGCACTTTCAGAATGAGGCATGTGTGCTTAAGTTGGTTGTAGTGCAATAAAGAATCTGAAGTTTGTTTCTGAATGATTAGGTTTATTCAAATTGGAAGGCACTGTATTTGGGTCCATGGCCCTTCCCATGAATTTGCACACAACGGTTTCATTACGAGCTGACATGGAACAGTAGAAAGAACCCTGGTATTGGAGTGAGAGGACCTGAGCTCCAGAGTGGACTTGGGAATTTGGGCAAGTTTTAGCCTGTCTGGTCCTTACTGCAAAAGGAGAATAACTGCTTTTGAACTACCTACCTCAGATGAGGTATTACATGGTAAGAATGCTTAGAAAATTGTCACATGCTATTCAAAGGCAAATGATTATTATGTCAGTGGTTACTGATGTCATAGCTATCACTGTCACTAATACATCAACAATCTGCAAACCTTGTTAACCATAGTCCATATCTCAACATGTCTTCAGTGTAACTAAAGGCACATTCAATTCATTATGTCTCAAGTGATTCTTGTTTTCTCTTGAAGCCGCTATTTCTCCTGTATTTTGGCGAATGATACCTCTATATTCCTCATCATTTAAGGCAGAAATCTGGAAAGTATCTTCTACTTTCTTTCATCATTAATATCCTACAAATGAGGAAGACCCATCTATCTGCCTCTATAATATTAAGAACTCCATCTGTTCTTCTCCATTATCATCTGTGTCCTAGGTTAGGGCCTTTGTCATTGTGGAAGAAATAGACTTCTTGCTTTAGAATGAGTCTCTTGGAATTATGCATTAGTTTATTTCTCAAGTTATATCTATAGGGAGAAAGCTGACAACAAGGATCAACACTTTCAAATTTGTGTGTCTTATGTAGTGTATTTCTTCCAGGAAGAAGTCAGTGTACATTGCAGTTTCAGTGAGTAAACTCAAATTTCTTACAACAAACATAATCTAGCAAGTGCAAATTTCTGTAACATAGAGATAGTGAAATACATCTAATCACAAACATGCAAAACAAGCTTGCATCAACCTGGAGATTAAGGATAATACTCCATAGATGAAATCTACAAATTTCAGTGATTAGAAAGCAGAGTATTAGAGGAAATCCTTGCTGCCTTCTAACAAACTGGCTAGACTTTCAATTTTATAATAAAATATGGAGTACTATAGCTTTTGGTTTTACTGTTAAGGTCCATGGTCTTTGGAAACAAACAGATAAGAATAAGACTAATAATAAAAATAAGAGAATTTTAATTCATCAACTGCAAGATTCATATCTCATATTTTAAGGTCTCTGAAACTGGGATGAATCTTTCAGTTGATGGTATTTATCATCTTTCTTAGGAAGGCAGCAGCTGTAAAATAGTTGGAATTACCTGTGCATGCATTCAAAGCGTCAGGATCAAAGCCTGCTAAATGGGTGTCAACAACATGGAAGGAAATCCTGGAGACAGGAGCAGAGCAATCATTTAGCTGCTTGAAACCAACTGTTCAGAGTATTGGCAGTATTTCTAAAGCCAGAGTCAAAGAAAATTAGCTCTACATGACTACGAAATCATGGTAAGGAGATCCTCAGTAAAGGTTTTTTCATGATATTATAGGTTTTAGGAAGTGGTTCATCATCAGCACTTTCCATGGCACAAAAAATGGTACTGTGTGAAAGAACTTGGATATTAATGATTCTAAGTGGAAAAGTGATGAAGATTTAGGACTCTGAATATGAAGTAGTTTTAGGAATAGCCTAACCAAATACTTCACTTGAATTTTCCCTTTTATGTATGCACAAAGGTGATTCATGATAAAAAAGTCTGTTTAAGCCAAAAGCATTTTTTCCAATAAATAAAATATAAAATTCTAAGTGATCAGAATGCTTTAGGTTATAGTATAGTTAGCAGCATTTCTTCTGTTCTTTCTTAGTAGTACCAAAATAGTGGAATTTCTCAGCACTGATGGACTCTTAGTTTCCATGAAATGAAGTTTTAATAATGCTAAAGCTTATTGCTTGCTTACCATATGCCAGGCACTCTTCTAAGCTTGTCACATATATTGACTAATTTAATTCTCACAAACCTCTATGGGATGGGTGATATTGCTATTCTCATTGAACAGAAAAGGAACGAGTCATTGAGTTTGATTTTGACTCTGGATGATTTTCTAGATTTGTGACCCTGGACACTCCTCTCTCTACCACTTACATCCTCATGTACAAAATGGGACAGAATTAAGATATCTACAGAGATACAGACCCACACGGAGCTACTAGATTAAATCAACACTGCAACCTACCTCAATTTTGGATTTCCACATTGAGCCAATTCAATTCATTATTATTTAGACCACTTTGAGTTGAAATGTCTGTTATTTGTAACTGAAAACATCCTAACAGAATGAATAGCTCCAATTACTTTGCTCTTATTTGTTCCAGGCCCTGTGCTAGGCACTTCGTATACATTACACACATCCCTGCATCATTTTCCTTTTTATAAAGCTGAGTAAATGGAAGCCAAGAGCACATAATCAAAGGTGGCATAGACAAGATGTGAACTCAGAATTCTCTTCCCTTGTGGCTTCAAAATTAATGATCTTAACTGCTGTAGTCTTCTTAAACTTCTATCTGATATAACTTTAGAAATTGTTGTTTTTTTCATGGTGGCCTGTTTTGTTTACCTAAATATTTATTTTGTTTACCTAAATATTTAACCTGGTTTCATTATACCTACTTTAATATCATCTCCCAATGTTGCTGTTTTTTTAACTGCAGAGGATTCTATTCTTGGTCAAAGAGTCTGTATCATGGGTGACAGACTCAAATTCCTCTTGGACCCAGAGGGCTAATGCACTCATGAGTGAAATGATTGGGGATGGCTCCTTCCATTAGCTTCCCCTGCTCTTCACACAGTCTCTGTCCATCCCTGGGAACTATTTCAGTGGAAATACTCACACAGCATTTGAGGTGGACTGTTGTAGCCCATCCCCAGCCATCCACAGGGTCAGAGGTCATTTGGGCATCTCCCAAGTCCCTGACACAGAGTGAGGCAAGATTTGAGAAGTCAGCTGTTCTTCAACAGACTTATAAACTGTAATTAGTTCCACTAAGATAGTAATATATAGTTAAATTTAAAGAATCAATAGTCTCAGTCAATTATTAAAGTAGGTTACTAGCTATCGAGTGTCCAAGGACTAATGTCATATATGCAGTGATCCATACCCTGCTTTAATTATAATTGGTCTAGGTCCTTAAAGCACAGAGCACTGTCGAGATGAAGCCTGTAATGACTCTCTAATGATGGAAAGTAATGTGTATATACAGAGATAGTGAGAAAGAATCAAGTGATTAAAAGAGAAAAAAATAGCTGATCACAGAAAATGCACTTGCAAGGAATTTTAAGGTTGAGAAGATATTTGTTTCTTTTTGTCCCAGTTTAGTAGTCTTGGTTGGCTCAGAGCTTTAGGGTTTCAGATACCAGAAATTCAGCCAGATGGGTATTTCAGGAGACCAGTCTGAAAGGTCCAACAAGAGGCAGTTGGTAGGCATCCAAGCAAGGATGTTTATCACGATGAGGTAAAGTATGAGTGCAGGCATTTTGAAGAGAACTAAATGCCGTACAATAGGACATACTAGAATAATGTAGAGTCCAGACTCTTAATTAATGGGGAGGAGTGGTGTGGGGTCATAAAGGCCCAGATCTCTTGCCTTAAGGTGAGACAATGCTAAACAGCCATTTCAGCCCAAGAACTCCCTGGGGGGTTGATCAAGACCTTTTCTGTTACTGCGTGGTGGTCCAACAGTTGTGTTTGCTCAGCCAAATTCCTTCTGTCTCACAGAGGCCAATTCTGACTTAACTCCTCAATAATATTTTTTGCATAGTAATCATCTCCATTTCTCAGGGAGCCCAACCTAAGACACCTCTCTTTTTCTGCTATTTAGAGAGGTAGGTGTTCCAGATGATGCCCCTACAAGATGGCAAGGCCTCTGTTAATCTGGGTCTGTGAGTGGGACAGAGCCCTGTAGACCTGCAGTGGATATGTGGCATCAGTGAAAAATAAACCTTCACCGTATATAGATTAGGGGTTAACTTGTCCCCAGAGCCTAACCTCACCTATGCTGACTAATAAATACACTCACAGTGTCATCCATGTCCTTGGTCTCCTCCTGGTGGGCTCCTGCTTCAACTGAGTCCCTATCTTCAGGCCACTTTCAAGATGGCCCCACTAGGCTTTGTCAGTCCCAGGGCAAGAATATAGAGATTGAATAATAGAGCTTTTATATACTTAGTCCTGCCTGAGGCTTAAAATATATTTGGCTGTAATTTTCTCTGAGAGTAACATGACAGATCTACTTAATAGATGAGACCACTTCAGGTAAATGAAGTATATCAGGGGCTCTCTTTTTCTGTTGTACACTGTGTGGTTCCCCAAAATCCAATGGGGTGAAAGGAAAAAAGAAAAAGAGGGAAAGAATAGAGCAATTGGCTTCCAATTCTTCAGGCTTACTGGGTCTGGCAGTCAGAATTTCCTCCTGGGTCTTCATAAGAGTCCCTTTGCCTGGGCATGGCCGAAGGCCAAGTAAGGCTCCTCCAGGTCTCGTAGGGCTGAATTCCTGAGCAGTGCAGAAGGAGCATTCTAACATTACATAGCTAATTTAACCCTTGTGTTGCATAAAAGAAGAAACAAGAAGGACTTGCAGCTTTATTGGGGTGTTCCAAGGGGATGTACATCTCTCCTTTGCCAAGGTAAGTTCCTCCCACAGTTCCCTTGTACAGCCTTGGTCAAGCAGAGTTGCATTTTCTAGAAATTCCATTCTTGTCCCTGAGGAAACACCACCTTTCCTCAGGTGGAAGGTTTGGGCCTTTGGTTCTTGTGTTTTGTATCCTCCTGCATTTTAGTTTGTTGTCTTTTTTTTTTTTTTTAAAGGTATGAATAGTTGCTCCAAAGTGGGCAGGTTGGGGAAGTTCAAGCCCATACTGAGATTCTCTGATTCCAGTACAATCTCTCCACCAGACTTACCTGGATTCTACAGGAACTGTTTAAAATCAAGACGTCTTTCCACATGGAATAATGACGAAGTGCGCCCTCACGTGAATCTGACTCTGACTCCTCTCCTTGTGAAATAATAACCAAAGAATTACTGGACTAAGGGTTTTTGACTCCCTCATGACAACCTTCATTATAAAGGTTCATATTAGGCAAAATGGCTTTGAGCTATGTGAAACAATTGCTATCAACCCCAAAGGGATTATTATTTCTAATGTTCAAATCTTACCTTTGATGAAGTTTTGGGGACTCATTTTAGTTAAGGAACAAATATGTACATAACAGAGAAAGAGAAATGGCTTAGGCTACAAAATCTTTATTTTTCCCCTGGCTCTTTAGTAAGTTAATATAATTATAACTTCTGTTTATTAAGAAGTTGCTATGTGCCAGGAAGTTTATGTATACTTTATTAGTAAATACAGAAATTCTCTTTTTAAAGGTGGGAAAAACCAGAGGTTAGATAAATTTCTTAAAAATCACTCTATTTTTATTATTCATAGTATTCAGCACAGTGTGAATTCAAACCCATATCTCTCTGATCTACTAACCAATTCTTCTCACAATTATACCAACTCATCTTTCTGTTATGAATTAAAAATATGCAAAAATCATTCATCCTCTAGAGATTTCATTATTGATGCCTACATGAAATGGAACTGTGAGTTGTTTCTGGGAGAAGTACAATTAGAGTTACTCAAACCTGACACAATTTATTTTAAGACTATCTTTAGCGAATGTCATGGATAGATGAATATGTACAGAAAGGGGTACAGAGAAAAATCTGAGCTTCTTATCTGAATGCGTATTAGTGGCACGATAACTTTCACTTATTAAGCCCTTCAAATGTGGCTTGCACTAGGCTAAAGGGTTCTTATGAATTCTCTGGTTTAATTCTCAGGACAAGCCTAGCAGACAAGAACTATTATTATCCCTACTTTACAGATGGGGGAACTGAAATCATAGAGTTGAATTTTCTTGCCCAAAGTCATATAGCTAATAAGTGGTTAATCCAGGGATTGAACTTGGGTAGTCAAACTCCAAATGTGTGCCTTAGTTACATTCTGTAGGATAATTACACAAGGGTGTCAAGACAACTTAAAAGTTCTTGTGGGTACATAATAAATGTGAATAAGGTATTTGGTTAAGGGCGAAGAGCAAAGTAACTCCAAGAGAGTCTGAGGATTTTGGATAAGGGGTGATGGATAAACTGGTCTGAAATTGTTCTCTCTTCTTTGCTGTGACATGAAGTGAGTCAAGTCACAGATCATTTGAGAATGTTACTCAAATTTAGTGTAAAAAAAATGGAGGATTAACTATAATCAGACACTCAAGATTTTGCTGGAAGGGTGGGCCTGTTACAGTTGGTTCTTGACTGTCTAACAAGCCCAGTGACTGCAGGATTACCCCTATGAAGCCCTTTCATATCTTCCTAGGAACTAACAACTGTGGGTGCCCAGCAGGGTTCTGGAAGCTGACCTTTCACCTGACTCTTGCTCACTTCAGCAGGCACATCTCTCGCCTCTACCCTTCCCACACCCTACAGTTGGACCACAGTTATTTCTATGGGCTTTCCTGGACATGCCTTGCTATTTTTGCACCTGGGATTTTGCACTTGCTCTTTCTGCATGGAACAGCCTTGCTAACCCCTAATGCAATTTTAAAAGACTAAGTTTACCTATGAATTCCTCTGGGAAGCTTTGTCTTCATGTATTAATTCATATACTCACCAATATTTATGAAGCCACTGCTCTGTGCCAGGAGCTCCTAATGTATGGGCATGGGCTTTGTGCCGGCCCCACAACGCTCATACTTAGCCCTACATGCCTGTCACATTGTATTGTATTGCTTTTTATGTAAATGTCCCTCCCTCTAGACTGAGAGAAACATCCGGGAATGGCCAGTGCCTTACTTGTGGTTTTGTTGCAACACCCAGCTTAATGCTTGACATAAAGAATAGGTATTTAGAAAATATTTCTAGAATAAATGGATGAATGAATTATTTCTTCTTAAATGTTTCCTTCATTCCTAGAATGAAAACCAGTCAAATTGGGCTCACAATTAACCTAAAAACAACTTTTTTTCTTTTCTTACAATTAGGTTGGCAGAGACCCTTCATCTTAGCAGAAGCCTGACCACCTGCCCTCAAGGTAAACCATGGCAGTCCTTTTAGGATCTCTGGCCAGCTCTCCTGATGTAACCTCTCTAGCTTCAATGGCTCAAGAAACAGAAAGCCAGAGTTCTTTTACTATGCCTCTAGTCCCTTTTCTTTGTTTCTTTTTTTTTTTTGTGAGGGCATCTCTCATATTTATTGATCAAATGGTTGTTAACAACAATAACATTCTGTACAAGGGACTCAATGCACAATCATTAATCCACCCCAAGCCTAACTCTCAACAGTCTCCAATCTTCTGAAGCATAACGAACAAGTTCTTACATGGTGAACAAGTTCTTACATAGTGAATAAGTTCTTACATGGTGCAAGGGCAGTCATATCACAGAAACTTTCAGTTTTGATCATGTATCATGAACTATAAACAATCAAGTCAGATATGATTATTCATTTGATTTTTATACTTGATTTATATGTGAATCCCACATTTTTCCCTTTTTTTTTTTTAATAAAATGCTGAAGTGGTAGGTAGATGCAAGGTAAAGATAGAAAGCATAATTTAGTGCTGTAAGAGGGCAAATGTAGATGATCAGGTGTGTGCCTATAGACTAAGTATTAATCCAAGCTAGACAAGGGCAATAAAACATCCACATATGCAGAAGATTTCTCTCAGAACAGGGGGGGTGAGGTTCTAAGCCTCCCCTCTGTTGATCCCCAATTTCTCACCTGATGGCCCCCCTGCGACTGTGCCTGTCTTAGGTTGTTCCTCCCTTGAGGAATCTTACCCGTCTCTGGTTAACCAGCTGTTTTCTGGGGCCATACAAGGAAATGTAAAGTTGGTAAGTGAGAGAGAAGCAATATTCTTTGAAAAGGTTAGTTTTTTCCTTCTTTGCAGATTTATGCCCTGTAGCTTCTATGCCCAGCATTTGCCTTGAGGTATCTTTGCCACTTGGAAGAATTATGATACTCGGTAATTTTCGATATGAGGCACGAATTCTACTAAAGGACTGTAATTAGGAAGGAAAAAAAAAAAGCTATAGAAGTAGCAGACGGAAGAAAACATGGGAAGATGGATTATTTCTTTGACATGACTTCTTGTGGAGTAACTTCAGCATGTATAGGTTTTAACAAACTACTAATTAAATTGCGCACACACATTAACAGAATAGAAATACAGATACATAACAAAAGCAGTAGGTCCCTTTTCTTACTGTAACTTATTTTGGAAGAGTACCAACAAAGCCACTTCCAGGGCAAGAAAATGTGCAGATGTGCACACACTGAAGGTGGGGACATGGTTTCCTGTATAGAGTCCCCCTTTGAACTTTTCTGAAGCCTTCCTTTTATTCCACTTTGCTAAATACCCATGTGGTTCCCAGGGGGAAAATCTTGATTTACAGCCAGTTTTCAGTTTCTTTCCTGCCTCCTCCATTGGTCTTGGCATTATCACAGCAAGTATGTGATCAAACTCAATAAGTATATTTGTCAAATGATCTTGGTGGTGAGGGAAATGAACTCTGTAGAGCCCACCAAGCCACATGGCTCAGGAGCTATATTTTTGTTTAATCAGTTTAGAACTCTTGGGACTAGAAATATGATGGATAAAAACAGACCATCAAAATACCTTCTTATGTTTTTCCCACACCATCTTTGTCCTTTTTAGCTCTTGCCTCGAAGGCACATCTTATGAGGTAATAAAATGAAGATAGTTCTAATGGCCGTGAAAACAATCCAGTTGCTGCAGACTTTGGTGGCAGTTTGGGGGCTTATCCAATTGCTCATATGTTTTGTGCAATTGTAGAGCCTTAGAGTGAATGCTCACAGGGTCCTCACAATGTTTTTCAGGGACAGGCAGTGGTGTTCAAAGAAACATAAAAGACTGGAATCCTATTATATCTTTCTTGCTCATTTACTTCCCTGTATTAGCCAATCGATCATGCTGAAAATGATCACAGAGAAGAAAAGGAAAAGATAGGACAACTCCCTGCTCCTTTCCAGTTTCCTTACTCATCCTTAATCATCTATAAGCCTAAGATAGAGGGTACTGGTAGAATTATAACAAGAAGTGAAATAGAAACAGTTGAGTTAGTTTTGTGCAGTGTTTCTATTGTTCAGGCAAGAATGAAATACAAATGCTTGCATGAGCTACAAAATGCAAATTACATAATTTCTGTCATTCCACATATGAGCAAATGCTGTAATATTGCCATTTACAATGGTCATTGCATGATAGAGACAGTAAAAATCAGACTAATAATTTAAGATTTGGATTTTTCTTTACTGAGTACAAATTAAGCTGCAGGTAAAAAAAATATCATGACAAGTTGAGACAGAAGACATGGAAGAAAGAAAAAGGTTTGTATCTTAGTGCTTCTAACAACACTTTTTTCTCCCTTGTTTTTAAACAAGACCCCACATTTTCATTTTGCACCTATGTACTTGCAAATTATGTAGCTGATCCAGATAACTAGACTGATAATGCAAATATTCATTCATTCAATAAATATTTACTGAGTACTCACTAGGGCCTAGACCTAAAGAGACGATTACATAGAGGAGGAGAGCTGAGACTGTAAGTTAAGTAGAAGCTAAACTTGGGAGGCACAGACAAATGCCCTTAAGTGAGAATCTAGTATAAATTAGGGAGGCTCCTCATATTGCCCCTGGAAGATACTGAGGTGAGGACCCCAAGGATGCTGCCTGGACAGGATTTCTTGTTAGAAAAGTGTGCTTATTTTTTCTTAGAACATTACTTGTTCTGCTTTGTGTTGGTAGAAGCTATGCTGCACCTCCATGTTTGGGACTGGAGGGAAAAACAACTTACTTGATCAGTGTCTTTCACAGGCTGCCTGGCTTATTCTAGATTCTACTCTGCTCACACTATTGCTTACCTTCTTCTGGGAAATGTATTAGATGCCCCCCATGTTGGCCAAAGTTATCAAGGAGTGGGCTAATGTTTGTCCAGCTCAGGCCTCCCTAATGTCCTTAAAAGGAGCTGATAGACTTAAGCCCTTAATACCAGGCTCTTACAAAAAGAGACGAGACCCTGTTTCCTTGCATTTGTTTGACAAACTCCTCTCTCCTTTAATCTCCCATCCTTGGTCATGAGGTAAGACACGCTCATAAGCCAAGTATCCTCCTCTTAGCATGAAAGTAACTGGTGACAACCGTGTCTGTGACCCCTCTGAGACCAAATGGACAGGTCAAGATGGACAACTTCAGCAGCTTATTTTAAAAGAAAATTCAAGGAGTTGGGATGGGGTTTGAATCTTCAACCAAATAAGCCAATGTGCCCCCATTTTTATCAAGTCCTATCAAGTCATGGTTCTTCAAGAGTATTTCTCTCCCGCTGTTCCTCAATGGCCCATATCTCCCAAGTGAATTGTATCAGATGCAGCAACTTATATCCTATTAGCTTATACACTTGTTCAGTTTGCCATTGCTGGGAGGGAGGGGACGATTTTTATTTGCTCAATGGTTTTGTCCTATTAAAATAGCTTTCAGTAACATTAGGAACTAAAACTTCCTAAGGACAGGATTTCTCATTAGAAAAGTACTCCTAATTTTTCTTAGAATGGTACTTGCTTGACATAAACAAACTTGGCATTCATGCTGCTTTCCTCATCTCCAAACTGAGTTCATCACAAAATGAATTGAAAAACACCACCACCACCATTGTACCAATGATGTCCCATGGGATAGTGGGATGGTCAAAGCCTCTCAACTAGCCTTTTTCCAAATTCTATTGCTTCATTCATTCATTTAGTCACATATTCAATATTTATTGAGGGCCTACTACTTGCGAGGCAGTGAGGTGGATAGTGGAATTGGATGATGTGAAGCAGAATTTTGGCCTCCATGGAGCTCAGCTCATTGTCTAGAGGGAGGCATATAACATTTCCAACTGGTCATAAATTAAAAAAACACAAATTGTGTTTAGTACCATGAAGTAAATGTGTTAAAACCTGTAGGATAATAGAATAGGAGGTCAGGCCTCTGTGGGGGAAAGAGTTCAGGAAAATTTTTCCTAAGGGTGTGATGAGCTGAAACATTAAGCTGTTGCAGAGAGAGCAACAACTCTCAGCTCTTTTTTTGCACATATTTGAGCTCATCTTTTCATCATCTGTTCCTCTTCAGACCAGCTGTTGTGGTCAGAGTTACGGCCAGGGATTCTAGCAAAGAGAAAGTGCAGTCCTGATGGCATAGTCTTTCTACTGCACCAATGGGGTTTGAGTTTTGTCCTTTTGCAGGGGCATGGCTGGGAAGGAGAACACGCCAGGTCTGGTGAATACATCTGGAGACCACTGCTGTCTCTCATTCTTGTGTGTGGCAGACATTGCTAACCAGCAGGGGTACCTGTTCCTGCTAAGCCCAGATAAAAAGTTCTTTCAAAGTGTCCAGGTTGTTGCTTGCAAACGATTAGATTAGTTGCAGTGAGGAATGAAGCCTGCTTGCCACCCTACGTCCTACATTGTCTCCTTGCTTGATAAGTGGAACACAACTGGTTCCATCTGGGCTTGAGGCAACTGGATGCCTGTAATGCCATGGGTCTGCCCCTGACTTACAGTTCATCTGACCTTCAGGTAAGGGAAATCTCTTCTCTCAGACTTTGACATAGTTCTAGCCTCCAGAGAGTCATCAAAGCAGTGTAAACTGCTTAGAATGGTTTTGGCACCTAGTATTGGAAATACAAATATAAATAAATACTAATTAATAAACAATAAATAAATATTGTTTAAACTCTCATCTTTATCAGTACCATTATTATAAAAGAAAGGATATTACTCTCAGGAAGCAGTGAGAATTGGGGATTAAAGGCAGAAATGTAGCACAGAGCTACATTGGGAATGGCATGTTGTCTTGTACACTTGGGCAGGCTTTTCTTAGCAATATTTAACTTCACGTCGTACTTTTCCTTGAAGCCAGGGCCTCTCTACATGTCGCTCACACATACAAAAACCATGTGGTTCTGGGTCGTCCGTCCTCTTTGCTTTACTAGTGCCACCAGAAGCTTGGGATTCTAAGACGATGGCCCCTGTCTTTAAAGAACTCACATTCCAGTAGGGAGGCTGAGAAGTTAGGAAAATAAGTGAATAAAGAGGACTTCATCTTTCCTTCATGGAACTTGTGGTCTAGAAGAGGAAGAGGTATTAAATAAATAAACACATGATTAAAAATTTATATAAGCTCAATGAAGCTAAGTAATGGTGCAAAGGAGGGAAAGATAGGGAGATTTAATTTAAAACTGGAGCATCTGTTTAAAGACTTCTCTGAGAGAGGAGAATTTAAGCTGAGGATGGTCTCATTTTTCTATAAATACGTATGCTGTGGGATGAAGCTTTCTCCAGGTATTTCAATAGTTTCATCACACATAAGTTCATGAACATGCATTCTGATCAACCAGGGCAAGTCAGCAGACCTGCCTCTCTTTGTCCTGCCCCTGGTGCAAGAATGGAAATGTTAAAAACACTCTACTCAAAAGCTCCAGTAGAGTATGGATACTCGTGTCCTAATTTAACCTTTGTCCTCTCATGGAACCAGATAATCAGGAAAGAACATGGTTTCCTCCTTGCCTCAAACATGTGTCACGGATAGATGGCTACTGAGTACACTATGCGGACGTTGAATGCTCAGTAATGCTCTCAAGGTGGAGGGCAGATGGCATGTTGTACTCAAAGAAGAAAAGATGTAGATACTCAATTATATTTGAGCTCTAACTTTGGTTTCATGTCAGAGATGTTTGGGTTATCTGTTGGCAAGGACGCATATTAATAGTACAAACTTGAATCTCCCTTTCTCAGTAAAGTTCTTGTGGCACCATCAGTCTTATCAATGCTAGTACATAATGGATCCTCAACTAATGCTAGTTAGCCTCTTCTAACTCTTTCAGTTTCCCCATATATTCATTTCTGCCCATTTTCCCAGGTACAACCTGTTATTTATACACCTAATGGTAAGGGGCCTACAGAATGATCTAGTCCAGGGGTTTATAAATTGTGTTTTGAGGGTTCCAGGGTTTCCATGAAGGACTATCAAGGGGACAAGCTGATAGATGGACTGATCAGACTCAACTCCAAATTCCAACGGTGCCATGCTTGAATTGAATTCAGCTGGAGTTACATAAAAACATGTTTTTAAAAAAATTTCCAGTGCTAAATGAATGTTTAGGAAACACCTAGTTCTAGTCTTTGTTTTATAGCAGATGAAACTGAACACCAGAGAGGGGAATGGCTGGCTCAAGGCCACACAGAACGTAGAGTGAGACACAGCTCCAAACCAGGCCTCTGGGCTGCGGCCAAGGCACTTGGAGTTCTACTCTCAAAATGTTTTGCCTCTGGCCTCCACCCCATATAAGGAAAATCAGCTTTTCTAGTGGATTTTTGCCTAGTGGGAACATCACAACTAAGAATTTCTAATTCTATTCATTTAGGATTAAAAGCTCACAGTTGACTGGATTTTCTAAGACACTGCTGAATATAGAAATAATTGAGAAATGCCTCCAGACATAAAAAATGGCAGAAAATATATGAGCAGAATCGAAGTTGAGACTCAATTGAAAAAAGTGATATTTGAAACAGACACTCAGTGAGCAAGAAGAATCCTGGAAAGCTGGCTGCAAGAATGTCAGAAAAGCACGTTTGTGTTTATGACATCCAGTAACAGAAAATAAACAGACTGGGATGGGGAACAAAAAACACCAGGTCACAGCATCCTGGGGAGAGTGTCCCTATGGTCTCTGGTAATAGTGTTCTTAGAAAAAAGGCGGGTCCACTTTGTTGGTTCAGCAGCAAAGGATAGAGATGCATCGGAGGAAGTTCTGAGCGGAGCGATGAGTGGGAAGGATAATTGGCCTCTGGGGGAAAAGGTGAAAATGTGCAACACATTTGAGGGACTGTCATCATAATTTCCTACTACACAGCGGGAAGCCAGAGACACCAAGTGGTATTGAAATTACTTGCGTGCACAGAGATTTAGTAAAATATGATAGCATATGATTAAGAATATTGGAAAATAGGTTATACTTGGGGATAAAGTGCTTGTAGAGAGAACTGATTGATCCGCAAATTGAGTCACCATGATAGAAGCAGGAGCGGCTTAATCTAAAGTGTAAGACATGTATCTTTCCTCATAAAGTTTCAGGTATGGGGTGCCTCCAGCCAAACCATTTTCTCTTGAAGAGACTTTGTTCCTTCCTGAGGGTCTCTGCATGTGCTGTTTCATTTGTCTCCATGAGCCATTGTCCACCTTCTCCTCCCCCTCCAGATTTTTGAATGACTGGCTCCTTCTTCTTTTTCAGGTCTCATGTCTCAGCTAAAATCTCACCTTCTCTTCTTTTAAAATGAGGCTTTGAGTGGTTGAGTAACTTGACAAATTTCACACAGTGTCCCCCCTCTAGAAGCTGCAAACTTTACAGGCTCAATACATCTTTACTCAATGAGAAATATATATTTCAATTAAATAGTTTATTGATATCATAGGGGATAGAAAGGTAGGAGTCTCCCATCTTAGGTCTAGGAAAGGTCAACCAAAAAGGAAGAGCACCTAGTGACCACAAATCATCCTTTGAAGGAAGTTTTATGGCAAAAATGGATGGGCTGTTGTAAGAGCCACCAGTTTACAGAATTCCAAGTGGATGGGCTTCCTATAAATTTTACCAAAATAATTGTAAATATTATCCCTGAGAGCTAAATATCATCAGTCTCTAGAAATTCTTAGTAGAAGGCAATGGATTGAATATTAAATAATCATGCATATATTTGTTTTATTTTAAGGAACTAGCTTATATAATTGTGGGGGCTGTCAAATCTGAAATCAGTAGGGGCAGGCCAGCAGGCTGAAAACTCAAGTAGGGATTCTATTTTTAAGGAAAAATTAATTTTCTTTCAGAAAATCTCAGATTTTGTTTTTAAGGTCTTTCAATTGATTGTATAAAGCCCATTCACATTACTGAGAATAATCTCCTGGCTTAACACCAACTGATAGTAGAGGTTAAACACATCTGCAAAATGTCTTCACACAACATCTAGATTAGTGTTGGATTAAATAACTGGGTACTGTAATCTAGCTAAACTGACACATAAAACTAATCATTCTAGATAACTTGTCTCTATTTGTTCTACATTTCCAGTTTACCTCTCTTAAACTGCAAAGAGCAGAACTATAGATGACAGTCGAGGTGTGACGTCACCAAGAATATAAGAATATAATTGGGTTTCTCTTCATTTTCAGTGCATATCATCATTTTCTTTGGTTATTTTTGGTTGTAACAGTTTTTTGTGATGGTATTAGTATTGGTTTTATTCATCTCTCATTCTCTCATTTGTTCATTCTACAAATATGCATAGAATGCCACTAGGCTCTGGGGAGTGGAAAATAATCTTTATAAATTAGTCCTCTGCCATGATGGACATGTTTTTCATCTGCACTATTTAATAAGAGTAACCACTAGTCACAAGTGCCTCTTGAACCCTTGAAGGGTGACTAGAATGACTGAGCAACTGGATTTTCATTTTCATCTAATTTTAGTTAATTTAGGTTTGCATTTAAATGCCCAAGTGAGACCACTTGTATTAGGCAATGTAGTTCTAAACTATTGAGTTTCTTTTATAAGATCTAGGGATAAAGTAGATTTTCAGTATTGCTCCAGAGAAGTTTAGTGTTAGAAGGACCTTCAGGGGTCATTTGGCCAACTCTCTTTCATGGATGAGGATACAGAGGTCCAATGAGTTGCTGAAGGTTAGAGCTTATTAGCAGCAGTACAGGACTCAGAACATGGATGGGCTCTCAGTCTGCTGTTTATTCCCTGGTTCTGTCCTACCTTCCCCTCTAATTAGACCATCTGATTTTCCACTTGGAATCTCCAGCCCATTTTGACTATGATGAACAAATGTCTCTAAGAATGGCACTGAGCCATGCCCATGGTTTCAGAATGATTACATCCTGCCTGCACCATGGCAGAGTGATCAGGCACTTTCTCTTTCAGAAGCCAGTTGGCTTATGACACAGGTATTGCCTCTGCAACGATGCCAATGGATGCTCTCTCCAGTCATGCATGGCCCCCATGTGCTTTATTGAAAAAAGAAAACCATTTCATCTGTACAACACTTGATCATCAATGTTTTCTTTGGAGCAAAATGCCATTTGGCCCACATGCTACAATTTTTGACATGGCACCTTCCTTGATAAATCTCTAGGTGACAGAATCAGAGTGAGCAAAGCATCCTAAGACTTTCTCACATGGCCACTATTGACTTCCATGTATTATTAATCTTTGTTCATCTCCACTGTGCAAAATAAATGGACTTATATTGATAGTGTACCTTTGCCAGGACATTGTCCTTGTTAAAATGAGCTTGTAACCATCTTGCTCTATGCCACAGTAGGATGTCATGTTGACCCTGCATTTAATTTAATATCAAAGTATAAAATACAGGCCATGAAGCACTCAGAGGGAAGTTTGCCCTTGCTCTTTTTAGGTAAAATAAATTAAAAAAATAATGGTGATCAGTTGTTGCATGAATGGGTCTGTGTCTTGCAATATGCACTGGAATTGAGGAGCAGAAGGAAAGTGTCTCTGAGATGAGAATGGCTGAATGATGTAATTTTAAACATGTTTTGCCAACAACCGATTTTCTGTCACAGTGATCAATTATTGAAGATGAAATTCTTATACCAGCTAGAAATGAGGATTGTTATTTAAAGGAAGGAGATGATACTATCTCTTGATGCAGAGTTTTATTACTTGGGGCTAGACATTCAATCTACTACCTGTGATTGACACAACAATCCAAGCTCCATCGTTCCTAAGAGAAGTGAGTCATCCATCCATTGCTATCAGAGAACCAAATTTAGATTGGATATTTGAGCCAGAAGCACAACTCCTCCAAATCTCCTCAGCTGAAAAATAGCAATAACTAACATCAAAAAAGTCTATGGGTTAAGTCATTAAAAAATCAACTACAATTCAAAGACAATGACTTGAGGTTGGGATAATTATTTTTATTTTGCTTTTACGGAAGTCTCAGAAGTTATAGTAAGGGCAGCAAAGCCAAGTCAGTTCAAATGACCTTGACTCTTATCACCTTTACCATTCTGCTATGGGTGAGCTTGCTCTGAAATATGTAACTAGGGATGTGCAGGGTCCCTAACTTTTTAGGGAAAAAAAAGTTCTAGGGGAATTTATTGTTTAGTATTTAATATCAGCATTATTTTATGTTTGTATAATGTTTTGTTTTGATGAGTAAAACTATGTTTCTTCCTTAACCAGCCTTGGAGCATTAGTGGAACAATGAAAACATTTAAAACAATCTCCAGCAGTATGAATAAAATATCAGCCACTTCCTAACAATGTTTCATGTTTAAAACTTGTATTGAATTTAAGGGGAGTTTTGCCTGCACAAGGATTGCTAGATGAGAATTCTATAGAGGAAGCCAATATTTATTTAAATGGGTAAATCAAAATAAAATGCTGATGACAAGAATAAGCAGAAATGTTGTTTAGAATGATATGTAACAATGGCCACAGCAGGTCTAACTTGTTATATTTAGACTTTCACAATTTTATTTGCACAGACACTCTTTCCTGGAACAGCCCTGGAAAGTGAATTGCCAGTGTTATTTTAGCAAAAGGGAGAAGAGGATGCTCAGGAGAGATATCCTCAGTGCCCAACCTGAGCTGATGAATGGGGAACGCTTCCTCTCCGCATTGGTCCATAGATCCTCACAGCTATCCTAAGGAAAGGTTAGGAAACCACCAAGACTCCACTTTCACAGATAATGAGGCCAAGGTGAAGATCAGGTACATAGCCTCTTTCACTAATACTGCTTTTTTCATGACAGAAGATTCCAAAAGTTACTAAAAATCCTTGAAGTTGGGTGGAGAAGCATGGAGCTCTGGCCTTACCTCTTGTTGACTGTACTCTACAAGAAGGTAACCCAATTCTCAGGATGTTGAGCAATATTTCTAAGAGTTGAGCAAGATCTAAACTATCCTTATAACTCCTCTAACAAATCATTTTTGAACATCTATTGTGTATAATCCTGTCTAGGGCTGTTGGCTATTTGAAGATGTAATAAACCCACATTCCTGATTTCAGTGTCACCATTTTACTTAGTAATTTTCTCTGCCCTGTGCCAGGTTTGCTCCCTGGCAGGCCCTCTCCGTGAGGTAGCACCCCAGGGCTCTAGCCCTCACTCTCCTACACTGGACCTTCTGCACCAAGAGAATGTGTCTTGATTGATGGTTCCAGGAAAAGTCCTGAAAGAGGTTTTTGAGTTTTCCTGGATTGATCTGCATCATGTGCCCCTATCTGAAGCAATCACAGTGGCCAGAAGGACTGAACACTGACTGCTCAGGCCTGTGTCACAGGCTTAGCCTTGACAGAGGGTTATGTTGAGACAGTCCCATATAAATTTCATTGGAGAGGGGAAGGAATGAATCTCCAAAGAAAAACTAGGATGTCATTATCAGTACAAGGAGGGAATAATGATGGGCAGGAAACAGCTGTCCTTTAGAGGTAACGTAAAATGCTCTCCACTTTATAAATGAGAAAATTGAGGCTCACAGAGGTTAAGCAGCTTGACTAAACAAAAGATAGTGATAAAAGGTACGGACAAAGTTCTTAACTTCCAGCTCTTGAGAAAATCTTCTCAGACATCCATTTCATCCCTGATCACTGAGGTCAGGAGAGAAGTGTTCCATTCACCCTTTAAATCCATCCACTGCAAATAGGAAAAAACAAGAGAACTAACTAACTAACCAGATTTTATAACTACCCAAGAGCCCTGTGTATAATTTTGCTGGAAAGTTGTTTGTTCACTTGTGCTTAAGAAATAGCCCCTTATCTGATAATGCTGAAACACCATTTATACCAGAACATCTGTATTTACATTTGCTGAAGGCATGCTGTTATTAAGTTGAAAAATTTCTATCTCAACAGTCTCATATGCTTTCAACTTTGTCTACCAAGGTAAAAAGTCCTTAACAAAGAGCTTTAGTGCTGTTAAGGACAAATACTGAGAATTCAAAGAAGACATTCTTTGAAGGAATGATCTAAGAGGAATTACCATCCTGGATACCAGCCAGGAAACTGCTTCATGGGAGACAGCTCAGCACTTTAAGTGATTAAGATGCTTAGAATTACCCTTTCTTTATTGAGTTTTCCAAGACCTCTCTGTTTTGAAAAGAAGTTGCATTTTGTTCACTTAAAGAAGAATTTATGAATTTTTAAGATGTCCATTATACCTTGTAAAAGTTTTACCTGGTAAGATTATTAGAATAAAAATGTGGTGATTAAAAACACCCTCCCTAAGATGTGGCTGCTACTGATGTTTAGGGTGGGCCCCAGAGAGAGACATCCTGAGACTTGTCCAAATTCTTCCACTCCTCTTAATTTTACAGCAATTCAACAACATTAGTTTAATAAAAGCACCATCAAATAGGTGGAAATTGTAGTCAAACACTGTGCATTGTCACTTACTCATTCTGAATGACACAGTTGAGGACCTCAGTCCTGTGGGTGTTAAGTGCCAAAACTAGCAGGAGTGATGACATGAGGCTGCCATGTAGCGGTGCACCAGGCCTGGGGTGGGGGGTGGTGACCCAGGATATAGCAAATGTCCCCCCACCATGGCCATCAGACTTGCAGAGCAGGGCTGTAATTGAAAGGAAGGACTTTGCAGGAGGGGACCAGACACCAGGTCACGCAGGGGGCTCACAGTGAAGCTTTGCCTCTTATGGGGATGAGGTATACTGGGTCTGCTGTATCTGAGAGAATCAGGGAACTGGCTGAGGAGGGTGTGTGTTCTTGGCAGCTACAGGTGAGGGACTGTGAGAACTGGTGCAGTCTGTTGTATCTAAATTTATACCTGTATCTGTACTTCTGCTTGATTATACAAGGAATAGTTATTATCATAATGCTGATGCTTAATCCTCAAAATAGCCCAGAGAGATGAGATAGGCAGAGCAGAGCAGGATCAGTTTTTTCATTTTACAGATGAGGATACTAAGGTCCAAAGAAGTCAAGTGATTTGCCATAATGCAGACAAGCATTAATTATAGACATGCCTATGAAAACATAGCCAGGGAACACAGCACAGGGATTAGTTGCTTGGACTCTGAAATCAAAAAAACTTTATATCCTCGTTTTCCCATAATCATTGTGTTACTTTAGGAAAGCTACTTAACTCTGAGCCCAAGGTGTCTCAGCTAAACATGGAGTTATAAAACACATCTTTATAGGGATATGTTGAAAAAATTAGATATATAGTGTATTTGCACAAATTCTGGCATAAAGTAAGTATATGGTGAACATTACTACTATTGTTTTTATTTTTAGGCAGGTTACCAGCACCCAGATACAAAGAAAGGGGGCCAGTGTTCAAGACACGGTGTTCAAGTGACGGACTGGGTTAGGAACTAAGCAGAATCACAGTTATTAGAATTCAGACAGAATGTAAAATCAGGCTTAGTAGTAGACCTCTCTTGCTTGCCTACTCACCATCCTTTCCTTTGTTCAGTAACAGCACCCCACGTGTCCGCTGGGGAAAACTCCTTCCAAACTCTTGGTTTCTGTGCTTTGGTGGAGCTCTGCTCGCCATCCCGAGATGTGCACTCAACCAGGCCGACTAAGTAGAGCACCACACCCTCTGGCTGCGGTGAGTGGCTTGGCCGAGGGCAGCTCATTAAGCTCACTGAATCAGAGTGAATCCTGGGGCTTTGTGTGTAAAGTCCCACTCTCTTTCCATTGGTGCTGCTGAACTAGTACAGTATAGGTTTGAGGGGCAGGGGGCCATCCTGCTGCCCTGATAGCGAAGTCAACCTGGAGGAACCCAGCGCTGAAAGACGGAGGGATACTGAGTCTCGATTATACTGTCTGACGTAGCTGCACAGCTCTACTCCTGTCTTACTCACTCAGCATTTGGAAATGTCCTAGATGATAGGGCTAGTCTGCGCCTCAGGTGGGAGCCAAGTGGCCCCAGGGGTGTGTGAGGAGGATGGCGGAGATGAGGACACAGGACACAGCACCTGGGCTGTATCCCTCAGCGGACAGGGGAGGGCATCCTGTCCCTCTCTAGGCTGATTACTGTGGCCCAACCAACACGCTTCCTGAAAAATGGAATTGCTGCTAGGAGTTCGTGGAGGTGGCACCATTTGTGGCTTATCTAATACATGTCAAGCACTTTTATGCTTTCCTGAGACAGGTTCAAAGTGCCAGGGTGTCTTCAGCACCCAGACCTTGAGACAAAATGGGGTCAGCAACTGTTGTATTGTCAAATCTCACCAACTTTTCAGAGAATTTTAATTAGGCTCCATTTTTGTTCAGCTCTTTGTCTTAAAAAATCCCTTTATTTCATAACTCAGTTCATAACGGTTGACTATTTCATTTGAAGTACAAACCCCCTGTTCATCTCATAGAAGCATTGTGCGGACAAAGGAGTTGGCTTACATGAAAAACTTGAGACTCAGCCGAGTGCCAAGATCTGGGGTGAGAAGCCAGAAGCCTGAGCTCTAATTTCAGCTCTGCTGGAGAGCCTGGGACAACTCACACTTCTCCCAGAACAAAAATGAGAATGCTCGAAGTAGTATATGTTAGTCACACTGAGCTGTGGCAGGAAGTATGAAGGAGACAATGTCTTCAGAGCACAGAAAGTACTTGGAAAGAAGTCATTATATTACTTATGGGGTGAAAATGCATTCTGATGGATGCAGACACGTAAGCAAAATGTGTTACACAGACTCAATATCTAGCACAGGGCAAACACTGACATGTATCCCAAAGATGCTCCTGCTCTGGATGTCCCTTGTGTCACCATCTAATATGACCACCGGAGTTCACAGGCAGTGCTTTGTTCACAGACTGCTCAGTTCATTCATTAACTCACTATTTATTTCCTGAGTGTTTTACTTTTTGTTCAGCACTAGAGATACCAGCAGTGGGTCAAGCATGGGTGGTCATTCATTATTTCATTAAGGCAACAAAATATGTATTGAGCCCCTGCTACATGCCAGGCAGTGTAGGTATAAAGATGGGCTCGCATGGTCTCCACCCTCTGGAACCTGGCTACTCAAACTGTGATCTGGAAACCGACAGCATCAGCTTCCCCTAGGAGTTTGTTAGAAATACAGAATTTCAGGTACTGCTTCAGACATACTGAATCAGAATTTGTATGTTAACAAGATCCTCAGGCAATCTGTATGCATGTGAGAGGATGAAAAGCACAGCATTAGGAAGGCATATGTGATAGTGTAGTTTAGTGGGAAAAAATGGATTAGTAGACAAGAAACATAGGTGCTGCTTGTTGCCAACTGTCTGCTCTGATGCTTGCTATGGGACTGAAGCAAGTCACTTGTCTTTGTTATGACTCAATGCATTATCTCCAAAATGAAGATAATATCTATCCTGTCTTCCTCATGTGCTATTGAGAACATCAGATGAGAAAATAGTTGTAGAAGTGTTACTGCCATCGAGAAGCAAGACATTGCTCTCTCTGGTCACATCTCCAGTTTGGAGAGGTTTCTGTCTATTGTGCCTGGCTGCATTGCCCAGGAACTGGGATTTTATTCTGATTTAACGATTTCCTGCATTATGTTTCTATGTTAAGGCATTCTTACAGCTAGGATTCAGAGATATGAACAACAGGCTTGTTAAGGTGCCAGCACACTGTGAGGTTCTAGGGCTTTTTAGCTTTAGGTATCCAAAATGGTGTGGTGAGTATTTTATATGTTCAACTCATTTCAATCAAACGTATTGAGTGCTTGACTACTGTGAACAGCCCCTGAGTATGGCAGGTTTGGTTCTCGCCCCCACAGAGTGTTTATTTTAGGATGAAGATGTAATACACAAAATAATTATAATTCATGGTACAATAATACAGGTGCTCTGAGAGAGGTTGATATAATAGGCAGAGACATGGGTAGATTTGCAAAACATAAGGTATTTGTAAAACAACAACATGACAGATTACCTGGCGACAGTATTTTATCATGTGCTCCTTTAACAAATTTTTGGGGCAGTTGGGTCATGAGATACCATCCAAAAATGTTGGAGGAAACTATCATTAGATCTCTAGAAAGTCACGGTCCAGCTCCAGGTAGGTACAAACACCTGTCTTAACCATTAAAGAAGAGAATTCAGACATAGATCACTTTGGAATAGGAGCTCTCTCTCCAATAGCTTACCAACTTTCTCTAGACAAGAGCTATCATATTGCCTATCTGCAGTTTGAAGCAATGATTAGAGGAAATTAGATTAGGGCTTGGATGAGTAAAACAAAGCCAATGTTTAATGAGAACATTTGCTGAACCCCTGCCTTCCTGTTTCATACCCTCCTCGCATCCTGCTCCTCTGAATTGCTATCCAGACTCCACAACACAGCATCTGAATACCAAGGGGGGATACTCAATGGAGTAGCAATGATTTGATGATGATAGAAAGTGGAAAATCAATCTGGAGGAATTAAGTTTTATTACTGAACACTTAAGCAGTGGCTAATCACTAGAGTGAATTCCCCCATCAAAGGTTAAGCTGACCCCCGTCAACTTCAAATCCCTAGTCTCCTATCATAGAGCTACATTTTTAAAAAGTGAATTAATTGGCTGTTTAGTGAACCAGAGGCTCGAGATTCCTCCTTCTTCTCATTCGGCAGGTTCTCGGCGGGGCAAGTCTCAGTGACTGAGAGAACAATGGAGGCGGTGTGACAGAAAACTGTCCTTTCGTAGGTTATTCCCGGCCATAGAGCATCCCAGAGCTGCATGCAAATGCCCAAGTCAGTCCTCCAGAATGGCTGCCAGGGAGGCCTGCAGCAGCTCCAGAAATGAGAACAAGGAGATCTGAATTACGTTTCAGTCTCTGCAAGATATTTACCTTCTTTGTTTCTTTACATGGAAAACCAGAGAGGAACTGCTCTAGTGAGTATGCAATGCAGGCAAACCTGTGAAGAGCTGAAGGGTATCTTTGCCCAGGATCATTCCTGTCTGCCATTCCACCCTCTTCTCCTGCCAGCCTTCTCTTCCACTTCTCTCTGTGCCCTTTGGGTAATCATTTCTTCCCTGTGCACCCTCCTCCCTGCATCTGCTTGGCCACAACCCCCAAGCCCTTCATCAGGTTTGCATTGCTTTTTAGTAGCAATAAGTATTCCTGTTACAATTATTTTTTTTTAGGATTGTGATTTCATTTCACTCCATAAATAGGCATTGACAACCTACTATGTGTTAGACAGGAGAGGAAGTCCTTTCTCTCCCTGAGATTCCTTTTGGGTGAAAGAGGCAGATGCCAACTAAAAACACACAGGTGAAAAAGGTTCATGTCAGTCAGCAGTAAGTGGAAGAGAGACAGTTCAACAGTTACATGAGCTAAGATGGGGGTTACCACTGGGGTCCTCTTCCTACAGAGTGGTTGGGTAAACTCTCACCGAGGCAGTGGGACGTAAGCTGAGACCTACAGAAAAAGAAAGGGCCCAGCATTCTGAGATCTGGGGAGAATAATTCCAGATAGAGGAACCACATGTGCAAAGCCATTGGTGATTCCAGATTTTTAATCCAGGAGGTGCTTGGGGATAGGCTGATAGGAAGGAGGGTTTCAGGACTTAACATGGAAGCTGCATTTGCAAAATAAGCACATTCTGAGGGCTTACATTATATGTAGATTGTGTGCTTTATTGTGAGTGGTTTGGGGAAGGACTGCAGAGATTTTTACAGAGGGGCCTTGCAGATGGCCTATGTGTGACTCCTGCTTTTAAGGGCTTCAGCTCAGATGTAATATAGGTTAGAATATATGTGATCCTCAGTGTCCTAACTGTAAATCCGTTCTTTTCTGTTCTACTTCAAAGAACATACCAGCATGCATGAGTGGCATAATTACAGGTATTACTTTCATTTCTGCTTTATTATATAAAAATTAGAATTGGAATTGTTAATTCCACATTACCTCCATCATACCTCACAGATCGGTAGGTAGCCTGGTGGTCTGTCCTCTAGATCGCTCTTCTTGTCACTATCAAAAAATCTCTTCTCAGGTAGCTGTTATAGTGAAATTGGCAAAGTATTGATGGCTTAGTTAACACTCAGGTGTCCATAGGAATAGTGACCTATTATGTGCATTTGAATAGGGGCAAGAATTTCACTAGTGGGAAGTGTTCTGACATGGGTAAGTTCAAGCACAAGTCAGGTTTACAGGAGACCAATATTCTGGCAAGAGTCTTTTTAGAACTCTTGAAACCACCCCATTTAGCTCTTCTCCATCCATAGTGTTGCCTATGATCCTAATGTTTTAGAACACTGCTCTCTCTTCCTACTACTCTGTGGTTTTCTGGCTCTTGAAAATTAATGTTGTGACTCCCTAGAAATACTTAAGACTCAAGAAGTCGTGAGCAATAATTTGTAGCTAGCATCATTTTTGTCTTGCTAGGAGGGTCTCTGCTCCCAAGAATTTCTCATGTATGTGAAACAGAAAGGTTCTTCTGAATAACACTATAAAAACAATGATGATAACAACAGCCAATGCACACAGTGTTTTTTATGTGCCAGGCTCTGTTCTGAGCACTTTCTTACGTTGACTCATTTACTCCTTGCAGCAGCCCTGATAGTGGTACTACTGTCAACCTCATTTTGCAAAGAAAAAAATGGAGGCACTTATGCTAAATTCACACACTTGTAGATGGGTGAATAATTTGGGAACTCTTGAATATGTAATATCATCTCAATAAGAGCTTCAACCACAGATTCACATCCAAGAAGATAGGATTTATTAATCTTTAAACTCATCTCTGCAGAATATGCCGACAGCTTCCACTGTTTGGGAGGCTGCTTTATCAAGAAAATTTATTCTTATTAGAGAGTGCTATAAAGCTACAGAGAGATTTTTAACCTTTAATTATTAAACAGTGAAATAGAAATTCAGATGAATCCCTCAGATGTAATTTATATTGTAATGTTTTATATTGCTTTATGTACAGATGTCAGGAAAGAAGACTCTAAATGAGTTTTATAGGATTAAGGGAAGGCTCAAGGTCTCAGCTCCAGAGATGAAGGCCTGGCTGTCTTCACCTCAGCAGGGAGCCACTCACATCTCAAGGGACTAGATGATGAAATCTTCACTGAAACATGAAGCTGGCAGAGGTAAAAGGACTTTCAGACTAAATATTTGGTCTAAGGTAAAATTGCAAGTTAATTCTGAGAGCAAGGTCTGTCTCATGTTTTCTTTTTTTATTATGTGATTTTTTTTCCTTATGAACATAACCAAGAATTGATTTCCTAGAGGTTATCAAAATTACACAATTGCTCTTTACTTTAAAGACTTTTAGCCCTTGTAAATTTAACTCACAAATAGTGTTTTGTTTTTTTTCAGTTCAGATACTATACCTTCTCTCTCTCTCAAAAAAAAAAAAAAAGATCCTTACAAAACAACAGTTGCTCACAAATAAAATAAAAGCAACTGCCCATCTGTCATCATTGGTCTTTTAAAACTGTAAATTGTCTAATTTCTCTTCAACTTCTGACATATAACTCAAAACACCTTTTCACAGACAGGCTATGCAGTATTTCAAATACTGTCTTAAAAATTCTATAGAGAGATTTGATTAAATTGGAAACACAGATGACTGATACTCTTAAAATAATTGCTGCCTTAGTGATTCAACATGAGCTCTGTCGTTTATTGCACTTTTAAGTGAACTAATCTAAATTAAAATCTTCTAAGATCAATAGCTCATTTTTTTTTTTTAAGCTGCAGAACATGCTCAATGCATTACCAGACTGGATAAGTCATATTTTTCAGAACTTGAAAGTCTAAAGTAACTCAAAACTAATGTAGATTTGGAGTAATATTTTACAGCAGCCCCTTCAATTTTTGCACAGATGTATTAAAAACATCAACCATCCTAAATATAAAATTTCTCTGAACATATCTAGTTCTTCATTTCCCCATATTTTCTTACTTAAAAGAGATCATCATTTTCTTTTGATGTGTGAAAATATTCATCAACCTGGTCTTTTATTACCTGAACAATAATTTGAATCATTCATCTTGGCATTGCTATGAGTTGATGGCAATATTTTGGTGAAATTTTAGAATGAAAATAGTGTAAACAATTCAGTTAAGGATGACACTCATTCAAAGATGTGGTCCGGAAATCAGGCCAATGCTTCTGAGCCTTTGAGATATGACAAATGTCCACAGGGAGTCAGAGCTGGTAACACTCAAATATGGCCATCCTCTCTTGTTTGGCTTTCACACCGAGAAATGTAGAAGCCCCGATTGGAAAAGGACAGATGCAAGTTTTGATTACCTGCGTCAGTAATAGTGTTCAGGAAAGGTTCCAGGCAGCTTCTACTTACAGGTGAAGAGAAACTTGCATGTGGTGCCCATATACTCTGAGGTTAGCAGTTGCGGGTGTGTTCTAAACAAAGCCTCAGAGATTCACTATGAACGATTCAATTCTCAGCTTCAGCTATTATCTCTAATACTTCATTCATTTGCGTAAGGGCAACATTTGAGATGAACTTTGGGCTCCAGTTCTTCAGGAGTTAATCCATGTTGCCTCTCTTCCATCATTGTAATTTTGACTGAGTTTGTAAAGAAGAAAGATGAGATTCCTGGCCAACGCCAGGGCTCTGGCTGCCGAGAGATATCCCTCTCCATTTACTACACACATTTCAGTCACCAAGGATGCTAAAGGGAATGCGAGAATTATACATACTCTTAAGAATTATTCTACCATCTCACTCTGACTATTCCTTCCTCTGTACGGCAACCCTCCCTGCTCTCCCCTCTTGTCATAAGTGTGGTCATTAAGCCTCAGTTTCATTCTGCATGGCTCTTCCCGTGTAACCGCCCATCCTGAAATGCTCTCAAGAGGTCTAGAGTCTGAAGCTATAGTACCAGGAAGGTGCAATGCTGCATTAATATAAAACATAACATGTTCTTACAGTATCATCTATGGCACATGGATTTTACTGACATGAAAACCAGGGTATGAGTGTCTTTTACATTTAACACTTAATTTACATCTATTTGGTGTTCATATGCAAGCTAATTACTTATTAGTAAGGCTTAGAAGCAGTGATAAGCCTGGCTCTGTATGGCCTGTAGACTCATTCTAATTGGTTTATAGAAAGATTCTATGTGGCAAAGGAGATTAAGAGACCTATTAATCCTGGAGTCAGTTGCTTCCCAAATTATGACTGGGTTTTTTATGGTTTTTGACACTGTCGTGGCTTTCCTCTCTACCTATTATTACTCTACCTCTATCTACATATTAGAAAGTATGTGCCATAGAAGAGGGACCTGTCTCTCTGCAGGGACCTGTCCACTGCAGCATTAGCACTGAGTGCATTGCTTGGCAGAGAGCAGGGATGCAGCCAACATTTGCTGAATGAACAAATGGGAAGTTTCTTCATCTTCTGTCTCACTTCAGAGGGCATACCTCAGGCCAAGTTCCATCTCCTCCACATTTGCTGTTGGCTCCTTACCACTGGGAAATTAACCATCTTCTCCTGGAACTAAGTTTTAATACATGACAATAGACTGAATATGCCAACATTTAAACTTTCCCATTTATTCAGATGACACAGAGACTAAAGTTCTACTCCCTGGCCAGATGCCCTCATGTTTTAAATATGTGATCTACCTGATTTTATGCACTGCCTAAACAGACATCAGAATGAGACTAATGATGACATTTACATAAATAAGCTATTAATGTTAAATAACATGATGGAATCTTCAAGTGTAACATTAATTAGAAACCTGAATTTTATTATTAGTCATTAATACCCTACAGACATGATCATACTTCTTGAAATATGGAAATGAAAGTTTGTGATCTTTTTTGTGTGTAGAGCAATACAAAAATTTCACATGAAGGAGTAGTTGATTTTTGAAATTATGTTCAATTCACAGTAATAATATATTTCACTTAGTCATTTTTAACAGCTTTTTAAAGGTATAATTTACCTAACACAAAATTCACTTGTTTTATTTGTATACCTCAAGGATTTTTACTAAATTTACACAGCTGTGCAGTATCATCAGAGTTCAATTTTAGAACACAACGTATCATTCATAATGTACCTCACATAAAAGACAGTAGCATATTTTTTCAACCCATCTTTACATGTGGCGGTACAAACCACAGAAAGGACACTGAAGACATAGGGAACTACCGATGAAGACAAAGACATTGAACAAAGAATTGGGTATGGGCTGGAACAAGCACTATACTGACTTGCTGTGGGGAAACCTCTCTTCTCTCACCTTTTTGTTGCCATATGAGAATCAAGTGCCTGGTTAGTTTCAACTTGATAGACCCCTGGTAGGCAATGTCCAAGGCAGAGACAAGGCTGGGGAGGAGGGGAGATGCTCAGAAGGACCAAATGGTCCCCATGAGCACATTCTCCAACAGTGGTACCTTTTCAGGCCTTGAGACTCAGAGTGAACACTTTCAAAGGACAGAACCTGTTTTAGAGTGCTCATTCTTCTGATAGTAAGAACTGGTCTGAGGAGATGCAACCTCCTTCTGCCATAGGGAGAGAAAGGCAAAGGATTGTGCCAAACCCTTGTGATAATGCTGTATTAGACAGAAGAGGCTAGATTGTGCTGCAAAAGCAAACAAGCCACAGATCTCAGATGCTTACCGAGCAACATGTTTCCCTTCATGTTACAAGTCCAATTACTGGAAAATAATTCATGTGATTTTCACCCTATACCCAGTGGGTCAAGGGGGCAGAGAAGTCTTCCCCTATTTCTAGAGAGGAGAATTAAAAATGGGTAAATGGCAGTAAAGATTGTCATGTATACAGTACTGTTTAATAAAATGAGGGGGGAAGAGGTCAAGATACCAAAATCCTAGGACCAGAATTATTTTTCATGAGAGATCTCTTCTCATTTGGGATATTATGTTGGTAAATATCTTAGTGTGAGTGAGAGAACTAATGAACCAGACAACAGAAGATTATCCATGAATGAATTATTCTTAATGTGAGAAGTTTAAGAATTTCCTGATTCCAAGAAGAAGAAGAGAAGAGAACAGAAAAAGAATGAAGAGATAGATAGAAGTCAGCAAGGTGGAGACACTGAGACAAGGAGAGGAAAAGACCACCAGAAAATCCAAAACCTATTAATAAGATGACTAAAGAATCTTTTCAGAACAGTGATGAATACAGATGCATTTCATATTTTTCAAAGGCTGCAATTTAACTTCCCCTTCATCTTTGCTCTCAATCTTTAGTAAGTCTTCCACATTCATCAATTCACTGTGTGCATAGATTTCTTCTGTTAAAAAATTAAGGATCATTTCTTTTCTCAATTAATACATTACTAAATGAAGACAGCTTATGCAGAGCAGAGCCTTTCTGTTTCCAAAGAAAGTTGGGAAAATACAAAGAAGACTGGATTTCCACAGACCCTGGAATTTAGAGTTAAAGCCAGATACCTCAAGGAGCCAAGAGATCTCCAATTGGCTATATCAGCATACACCCAGGATTTTCAGCAGGGTATGAAATTTGGTTGTTGAAGAAAGTTCCTTGTTGCATTTATTGAGATTTTAAAAATCTGGCTCCCCAAAAATAGAAATGTAACTTTGTCTTATGGGTTTTAGTTCTTTCTTTTTAATTTTTCCATATTTTTATACTTTGCTTTATTCCTTCTTCAATTCACATGAGGAAAAACCATCCCAGATTTGTATGACACTAATATGGTTCGCAGAAGAACCAGGAGTTTAAGTCACCCATTTTCATTCCTACTTCTAGAGCTTGAAATAACTTGTATTTTTAGAAATTTCTTTTAAACTCAGAGAAAAGATTTACCAACTTTTGTGAGTGAAGATATACATGGGAAATTGGTCCCATCAATGGGGTGGCATAGTGGAGAGTAAGGGATCTCTATCAGCAGTGGCTCTTGAGGCTTGGAAAACCAATGTGGCTAGAAATGCAAAGCTTCCTGCTCCAGATTTTGCCAGGTGGTTGTGTCCTCTTCTAATTTTGGCTGCAATTATAAGGACAATAAAATGGAAAAATAAATATTTGTGCAATGACTGGGAAAAGCCAATTAGTCTTGCACCAATGAGAAATAATGCACAACTCCTCATGTCTTATCATAAATCAGCTCTATGTATATTTTAAAATGCATATCTACTGTCCAAATGTATTTTAGAAACAAATGGCACTAGAATAAAGTATATTTTATAAGTTTAGTATAAGAAATAAGTGATGAAGTTCCTGTATTTTAAGAAGGAAAAATAATAAAAATATAATCTAGGTGTGTGAAATTTTAACTAGTAAATGTCAGTTATCTTTTTGCTTCCATAATGTGTTGGCTTGCATGATCTCCTCTCTTTTGCTGCGTTTTTTTTTCTCTCCCTCCCAGGAAGCACAGATATAGACAGCTAAGACATGCCAGTTAACAGAGCAATTTTAAGCTTAATGCCTCTGTCAACTCCAATTTTTTTTTTAAGGCAGAAAAGTCCAGTCTATCACAGCTTTTTCTCCTTGTTAGTTGACATCTAGATCTGAAAGTACTTTGTGTTATTTTTCATATTTGTGCAAGCAGAATTGCCCGTCTGCTTATAGGCTGTTTTTATATATGAAGTATAAACATGGATATCTTTTATTTACAGAGCAATTATCATTAGTTTTATATGTGAAATGACTTTTATATAAATTATTGCATTTAATCTTTATAACGTTCCTATGAGAAAAATCTATCTCCATTTCACACGTAAGAAAACAGGTGCAGAAAGGTGATGAGGATCCAGCTGATGAGCATAGTAATACTCGAGTCCACAGAATGCCAAAATGGTTCACTTGAATCACTGTGTAGTACTTTCTCACCAGTATATTCCTTCCATCCATCCAGTCATTCATTGATTTCTGAAAATTATGTATTCACCCACAATATACCAGACACTCCATGCCAAGAACTGAGGATACAACAGTGTGAAATAGCAAAGCTCCTGCCTGTGAAGAGCTTTCATTCTCATAGGAGCAGATGAGACCAGAAACAAAAACAGAAAGAGGGTAACACAGATAACGATTAGGTCTCTGAAAGAAATGAAGAGTGCAACGTGCAGGCGAGAAACTGGACATGGCTGAGATCACACTGCTTTTCACAGGGAAATCTGAGAAGGGCTCTCAGAGGAGTAGATGTCTGAGCTGAGACCTTAAGGATGAGAAGGTGGCATCCACGTGCACAGTCAGAGGCAGGAGTGTTCTAGGAGAAGGAGGCAGTATTGGGGCCATTTGCAGGTAATGGAAGCTTATTCTTTTGAGTGTCAATTTTTAATACCAGGTAAGTAGCTCAGTGGAAACTATCCATAATCAATTATATACCTTGCTGCTCTCCAGAAGAGACACCACTGGATGTGCCCTCTGGTTTTTGTTGATTACATTAGGGCCACAATTACATTCTCAGGGGTTCATTTTAGATAAATAGCTTTAAAGTCTATGTAGTATACGTACCATATTTATTTTTGAAACCTTGGAGAAGTCTCATATGCAAGTTCTTAGGGGAAAAAGATGGGCAAGTCACACTTCTAATTAGTCTTTTCACATTACTTAATGCCTTGGTTAAATTACTTTTTTTGGGGTAGCCTTCCCATTTCTTCTCATCTGCTGAATAATAAGCTGCTGAGTGTTGGTAAACACTATGCTGAACTGTTATAACTGCAACTCTCCATAGAAGAGATCTGCAGTGTAGAATGACAAGAATAATTTTGCCCTTAAGGTGACGGAAGAGATATTATTTCCTGTGTGCTGTCTTTACTTCCACAATTAGACTAAGTCAGGAAACATTCACTTTCTTGTGACATTTCTCTGAAACACAGGAAAATATTTGGATTCATATGACAAAGTAAACATTTCATTTTAAGTTGTCTAACTGCTCAGAATGATGTTAAAAGCTTCAGTGTCTGTAATTTCAGGCTCTAGAGCATGAGATTTTCCATTTAAAACTGTGAGAAACTACAAGATAATGTGGGATGTACGATATTGTTTTTGATTGGCAGAGCCAGATCTAATAATCCAAGGGCCTATGATAGGAGTTTCTAATTTTCAGTGTTGACATTGAAAGCAACAGGGCTGGTGATAAGTCACTTCTCTCTTCGCTCTTTGTTCAGGTTTTGTGAATGAATGTTATGTACTTCAAGTATACATAGGTTGGCAGTACTGTGACATGTTTGCTAGTTTGCGATTATTATGGTATGTTGCCTGGTATTAAATGGATTGCTTTTCAAAAGCAGCTCTTAGATTATAAATTCTCAGAGAGCAGGAGTTGTGTCTGTCTAAATTATTAGAGCTTAACATGAGCTTGGAGCTGAGCTATTAGAATTAAGAACTGCACCAAGGCTTGGGAGGGAAAGGAGGATGGGGGGTGACATGACAGTTGCTGGATGACCAATGAGTTGACTTGTCTCCTAAGGCTTCATGTTTGTTTGTTTTTTCACTTGTTTGCCAGTGAAAAGCAACTTCTATGAGCTTTTCCCTGTTCAATTTGCTAGTAAAAAAGGCATGAGGTGGGGTGTGGCATTGTATGTGCTGGCTCACTGAGGAGTTATGAAACAGAGGTCATGCCCATCAAATCTTCTTGATCCAGTAGGTAGAGGACAGGCCTGGAAGTTTCCCAGCTGACAGCTTCATTATCAGTGCTACCTTAGGATTCACCAGAGGGCAGCCCTCATAAAAAGTGGGACACACACCTGGTTTACGAAGATGCATGTGAGTGAATTTTAAGGTGGCAAAACTACTATGTATGACCATACAATGGTGAATACATGTCTTTATACATTTGCTCAAACCCATGAAATGTACATGAGTGAATCCTAATTAAACTGTGGACTTTGGATGATAATGTGTCAATGTAGATGCTTCAGTTGTAACAAATGTACTACTCTGGTTGGAGATGTTGATAATGGGGAAGGCTGTGCATGTGTGGGGATAGAGGGTATAGGGGAAATCTCCATACCTTCCACTCACATTTTCGGTAAACCTAAAACTGCTGTAAGAAAATAAAATGTATTAAAAAATTTAAAACAATATGTAAGTGATTCACTGTTGACAGGCTTCTAAGCCACTCCTAAAATATACACTGAGTTGGACTGCAAAGAAAAAAATGTGTGTGTGTGTGTGTGTGTGTGTGTGTGTGTGTGTGTATTGTGTCCATCAATGCACAAAGAATTCCATGAAGATATTCAGGATATTAAAATTGATTGATTCCCTGGATACTTGCCTAGGATCTTAGGTAGGAAGATTGACTATCCACTGTCTACTTTCTTGAATTTTAAACATTTTACTGTGTATATGACTTTTTAAATTATAAATATGTTAAAATTTTTATTTGTGTGGTATTTGCCTCATTGTGTATTTTATTTTTCCATAAATGACTTCTTAAGCTTTAAATGAGTATTTAACAGTATTAAATTCTTAGAAAATGGTTTGTTGCCTCTGAAAGAAGCGGATTTATGTTATTCACAAAAATCTTCTGAGGTGGCTCAGTACTGTCACTCAAATTTTTCTGGTTAGGAAATTGGGGCAGAAAGGAGCAAACTTATTTATCCACTGACACATCAAAAATTAGCGAAGGTACAGAATTAGAACTTGCAGCCTTCAAATTTACTAAGTAGGTACTTTCAGCATGACAGCGTGGTCAACTCAGCAGTAGTACTGGTTAAAATGGGTGGCTGGGCGAGATTCAGGAGTTAAAGATGCTTTCTAGGAGAAATACTCTCAGAGAAGTTTCAATACATGAACATGTACCACACTGTCTAAGCCATTGGGTAGAAATTAAATAATCATGTCTACCCAGCCAAGAGCTTGAATAAGCAGCTAATGATCATATGAGTTAGAGAGGTATGCTCAAAGGACTGTAATCTGGCCAGTCGACTGTGGGAAGGATATACTTCAGCAGACAATGAATTCAGTGTGTTCACATTTTAGGACTATCAGTGTACTTCACTTTTGTTGGGGGCCTAGTCTTTATTAAAAGGTTGAGGAGAAATGACTGACTATGGAGTATAAAGCAGATTAAAAAGAACTATTCTTCATTTGCTGACAGCAACATCCATAATAATGATGATTTTAAGAAGTGATGGAGAATTAGTATACATTGGGACATTGCATTAATCACAGAATTGATTTCTCCTGCTTCCTTCAATAGAAAATGGCCAAGAGGTATCTGACTACTATTTGCCAGCTTTCTTGGAGACTAATTTGTGACCAGGAAATGCAGGTTATGCCAAGTCCCATTCTAACCACCTTCTGTCAAAAGTGTTCATACTGTTCTGTCATATTGATTTTTGTTGAGTAATAGTTAAAATGCAAGGACACTGTCATTATCTGCGTCTTGAATATGGTTTTTTGTGGCAGTTTAATCTGGATATTTAAAATGTTAAAGTGAAACTTTTATTCTGAGAATGATTAAGTATCTTAATTCTGGTGAAGACTTGGAAAAATCTTAGTTTTAAGTTTCGAAGGGTAAAGGGAAATACTACCCTAGATAGACAGAGCTTTAAAAAAATCTGTTGCCAACATAATATTTTCAATAATGCATTCTATATTTACCTATTATAGTTAAATAAATATTTTTGTTCTCTTTCCGAGTAAGCTGACTGCGAAGGAAACAGAAGCTCCCTTCATCTGCTCACTGACCAATATGTGGGTATTGATGGAGTAGAAAGTTTAGGGTTGCAAAAGGTAATAGGCTATCTCATTTATCTGCACTGGATGCAAATTAATGAAACTCATCCCCTGGCGGTCGCAGTGAGACTTGCTACAATTGGATTAGTAACATTTTAAGATACACACTCACTGCATGCAAATTCATTAATACTGAAAAAAGAGGTGAATTAGTTACAAGGCCTTGTGGTTGTGCTTCCAAGCAGAAAACCCAGCTGCCCTCCCCTGACACATTCTGGCTTTGAGGTGGAAAGCAATGGCTCAGTCTTTCAAGGAAAACTACAAGGCAGCTTTTGTCTTGTCTCCTGGACTCTCTCCTGAGAGGCAGTCTTGTCAGCCTCCAGTCAAATAAACACACGCTTTGAGAGAGGAGAAGATGAGCTATGCCTTTGCTCTCTTGGCATCCATCTGGGGACCTGCTGTGAAAATCCTTCGCCTAAGATGAATTAGGAGCCCTCAAGACCTTCCACTAAAGGAAAGTAAACTGTACTCATGAAAATTAAATGGTGGCATTCCAGATAATGACAAAAGGGCTCTCTTGCTTTCTTTTTTAATTCAGGAAGTCAGTCCTTCAGTTTTCAGTAGTAGTCTGTGCATTTAGAGACCAAGGAGCTAGAATATTAAAAAGTATGGTTTTGTCTACCTTTAAAAAAAAAAAAGATTCAAACAGGGAAGTACTGTTCCAGATAGACCGATACAGTGTTTGTCAGCCACAATAAAAATGCTCAGAGAACAGTATTAAGCATCCAAGAAATGTCCAAAAACAGTAATAACAAAACTCTGGTCATTCTTGAGACACAACAGACCAATGGGATCATTGCCTTGGGGCCCAAAACAAAGTAAAACCTAGACTGATCAAAACTTCCTTATATAAACTCAGAGATAGACTGGCTTCTGAAGGGGTGCCACGGAAATACTCATTAGCCACTGTGAGGAGCATTCCTCCATATGCTTGTCCTTTGAAAATTAGGTAATGTAGTTCCAAATTCTATGCCTCATTCCTAACAGAAAAACTCCTTGGGAATACAAAATGCAGAAGGTAAGATAATCACAAAATCACCAAACAACCCTTTGCAAAACTCAATCTTCCAGACAATGGACAGAAGGAGGCTGGCCAGGCAAAAATAACCCCTAGGTGACATTTTGCATGTTTTCACTGGATGCAAGGAGAAATCAGATAGGAAAGGGAAGGAAAGACTAATTAGATGAAAAGGACCAGCTGAAATGAGAGAAGTGATTCTCCTGGAAACCAAGGTGCCTGGCTAGTCATGCACCAGGGTCCCCCTCTTAGTTTGCAGCTCTGTAAGGACCAGCATCCTCAAGAGCCTGTAGGCACACCACCTCCAGGCAGCCTCCCCTGCTAACCTTGGCTGTTCTTCATGCATATTCTACTGGAAATAAAGTTGTTATTCTTTGTCTCCTCACAAGATCAGAGCAGTTTGTTGCAGTGAATTGTTTTATCTATAATGATTCTAGGGAAGAGACTACGTTGCATTCACTGCTTTCCATAAATAAATGAGTAACAAATACATGCATACATATTAACTTCCTAACAACTCTTTTACTCTGTACTTTAGAGCTTAGTGAGATGTGTGACACATAACAATCAATCAATATCTTCTAAATGAAATGAAACTTTGACTTTATCTTATCTCTCTATTTTTATCTCTTTCAAAGGTCAGTCAAATGATTTTACTGTTTTTCTATTAACCCTATAAGAACATAGTTATCTCCTGCTTCATGGAAGTTTGAAATTACTATTTTTTTCTTAAGTATTTCATTTTTATTTTTTACTTTTTGTTTGTTCCTACATTATAATTAATTTTTTGCCATCAAATGATGATAACTTCAAGCTGATCAGATACTAATATTTCCCAGTTTTGCCATTAACAAATCTTTAATTCATCTGCAGTATAAATAGATAGCTAATTTATTGACTTGCTCAAACTCAATCCACGTATGATATAGATAGGCCAAAATAATTGCTAGTATCCTTGTTTTTTTGCCATTTTTCAAAAGAAATTATATTTTTTATAGCTTCCAAGAAAACAGATGATAACAATTGGGAGAATATGTAAATGTGCTTTTCCAAATGTTCAATTTATTTAAACTAAAAAAAGAAAAACAAAAGAGGTCACCCATTTCTCCCCTGCTACCCCAACCCCCTACCTCTGCAACCACCAATTTGTTCTCTATGTCTATGAGCTTAGGTTTCTTTATATATATATATATATATATATATATATACTTTTTAAAGATTTCACATATAAACGAGATCATATAGTATTTGTCTTTCTCTGTCTGCCTTATTTTACTTAGTATAATGCCCTTGAGGTCCATGCATGTTGTCATGGATGGCAAGACTTCATTCTTCCTTTAGCTGAATAGTACACATGCACACATCACAATATCTTTACCTATTCATCCACTGTAGGACACTTAGCTTTTTCCATATCTTGGCTATTGTAAATGATGGTGCAATGAACATGGGGGGGTATATTTCTTTTCAAATCAGTTATTTCATTTTCTTCAGATAAATACCCAGAAGTAGAATTGCTGGATTATATGTTAGTCATACTTTTAATTTTTTGAGGAACCTCCATACTGTTTTCCATAGTGGCTGTACCAATTTACATTCCCACTAACAATGCATGGGGGTTCACTTTTCTCCACATCCTTACCAACACTTGTTATTTCTAGACTTTTTGATCCTAGCCATTCTGAATGGTGTGAGATGATAATTCACTGTGGTTTTGATTTGCATTCCCCTTGATGATTAAAGATATAGATCATCTTTGCATGTACTGGTTGGTCACCTATATGTCTTCTTTGGAAAAATGTCTATTCAGATCTTCTGCCTATTTTTTTTTTTGCTATTGAGCTATATGAGTTCTTTATATAATATGGATGTTAGCCCCTTATCAGATATATGATTTGCAAATATTTCCTCCTATTCAGTAGGTTGCTTTTTCATTTTTTGATAGTTTCCTTTGCTGCACAGGAGCTTTTGAGTTTGATGTATTTCTACTTGTTTACTTTTGCTTTTTGTGTCAGATTTAAAAAAATCATTGTCAAGACCTATGTCAAGGAGCTATGTTTTCTTCTGAGAGTTTAATGGTTTCAAGTCTTATGTTCAAGTCTTTAATCTATTTTGAGTTAATTTTTGTGTATGGTGTAAGATCATGGTCTGGTTTCATTCTTTTGCATGTGGCTGTCCAGCTTTCCCAACACCATTTATTGAAGAAGCTGTCTTTTCCCCATTGTATACCCTTGGCTCCTTTGTCATAAATTAGTTGGCTATATATGCATGGGTTTATTTCTGGGCTGTCTATTCTCTTCCACTGATTTATATGTCTCTTCTTAGCTAATAACATACTGCTGGGATTACTGTAACTTTGTAATATAGTTTGAAATCAGGGAGTATGATGCCTCCACATTTGTTCTTTTTCATGATTGCTTGGGCTATCTGGGGTCTTCTGGAGTTCCATACAAATTTTATGATTGTTCTATTTCTGTGAAAAATGTCATTGGGATTTTGATAGAGATTGCATTGAATCTGTAGATTGCTTTGGGTAGTATGGGCATTTTAACACTATTAATTCTTCCAATCCATTAGCACAGCATATCTCTCCATTTATGTTTTCCTTCTTTAATTTCTCTCATTAATATCTTGTAGTTTTCAGAGTATAGGTCTTTTACCTCCTTGGTCAAATTTATTCCTAGATATTTTATTCTTTGATGCAATTATAAATGGGGTTGTTTTCTTAATTTCTCCTGACTGTTCATTACTAGTGTATAGAAATGAACCAGATTTTTGTATATTGGTTTTTTTTTAAATCTTGAAACATTACTGAATCATTTGTTAGGTCTAACAGTTATTTTAAAGTATTCTTTAAGGTTTTCCTTGTGTAATATCATGCCATCTAAAAATAGTACCATTTTTACTTCTTCCTTTCCAATTTGGATGCCTTTTATTTTCCTTGCCCAATTGCTCTGACTAGCACTTCCAATATTATGTTGAATAGTGTCAGGAGTGGGCATCCTTGTCTTGTTTCTGATCTTAGAGGAGAATCTTTCAGCTTTTCACCATGGAGCATGATGCTAGCTGTGGGCTTATCATATATGGTCTTTATTTAGGTTGAGCTACAGTACCTCTATATCCATTTTGTTTAGAGAGTTTATTATAAATGGATGTTGAATTTTGTCAAATGCTTTTCCGCATCTATTGAGATTATCATATGATTTTTCCTTTCTTACTATGTTTTAAATCAGGATTAGGTCCTTGGAACCCTCTCTTGCTTGTCAATGTAAATAAAGGAGAAAGACATAAACAACTGTGAGAATGTGAAGATAGCAGAAACTGCTTTGGAGTATGCAAGACAAAAGTAACTACATTTAGCTCAGAGGGTGCATTTAAGGGTTAAATTTGCAGAGTGCTTAGAAAAAGACGTGTGGGACATGGAAACTAATAAAATACATACTTCATAAACATTTTAACCACCTAGCCCCAATATTCCTCCCCACCAAAACACTGTTACTTTATTTTTGTATTATTTATTTTCATCTATCAGGCTTAATAAAGTATTTCTTTTATGGTTTTAGTATCAATATTTTATCAGGTTTTTCTTTTTTCAACAAATACAAATTGCATTTGCACTGGAACATTTCTATAGCTCAATCTCTTTAAAAATAAAAGTGGCAAAAATAGTTATATAGCCCCAATTTATCACGAAGAACATAAAATTCAGATGGCTTTCAGTCCTTTTCAAGTAAGGTATGAAATATCAGGAAATGGTTTGCGTTTTACACATTTACTTTAGATTAAAATGAAATTTTCATGATGTTTTTAAAAATATAATCCAGTTAAATTTCTAATGTTGTTTTCACGTTCCTGGATGGAACTTTTAAAAAACTCACACTATAATAAAAAAAACAGAACTACCTTCCTGAGAAAATGCAATCCACCTTAGAGATAACATCTTTATAGTCTGTGTGGGACTGTGTAAGTCCAAAATCTTTAGTAGGTGGTTACACTAATTGCCTTTCCTCTCCTGCTGTATCCTCTTTATTGAGGGCACATTCTGAATGGCACTCAACTGCTAATTGGGTAAAATGAGGCAGGCACAAATTTATTATTTGAGATAGTTGAGCCCAGAGAGTTTGAAGGATATACCTAAATTCATCATACAGGTGATGGCAGGTTCAAGTCCTAGACTTTCCTTCCAATAATTTCTACTTCCTTAATGGGTTCTTCCATTCTTAGCCCTCTGCCACGACTAGGGTCAGTTTCTCAGGGATGGCTAAGACACTTTACTTAGACATGGCAAAGTCCATAGTAATTCATATCTATACAAAACTGGCTGTATGCCAGATACTATACTAAGAACTTTTATACATAGTATCTTACTCTTCATAAGAAGTCTGAAAGATGGATTCCAATCATGAACCCATTTTACAGATGAGGAACTGAAAATCACAGACCTCAGGTAACTTGTTCAAGGTCACATATGTGAAGAAGTGGCCAAACCAGAAACTGAAACTAAGTATCTACTTTGAAAGCCCATGCATTAAACCACCTTACTACATTGCCTCTCTACACAAACAAGAGCCAAACAATGAGAATCTACATGTATTCTGTACAATAAGCACACATTCTTTTTAAAAGACAGTTACATACAAACAATGACAATATGAAGTAGTCATGAAATATGAGTTCAAATTTGGGAATGCGAATTGTTAAAACTTGGTACTTCAGCATCTAGGGATGATTATGGTGCTTTTGCATAAACACACACATCCTTTCTCCAAGTGAAATATCAAACAATATTTAAAATACTTGTGTAAATTGTCTTTGCACAAGTATTAGCTACTGTTCATAAAATCCTATTAAGAAATGATTGCTAACAACAGCCAGCACAGGGAGCTGAACCAGTTTTTTTTTAGCTGTGTCAGTAATGCTCTGTGGCTGACAGAGTATTTACTCCCAGAGGTAACTGTTATAAATTGCATTTTGCCCCTTCAGTTGCTACAAGCTTGTGATGGTGAGTGGGCGGAGAGGACAACCTGTAATTCAGGATGGTTTGGGAGCCAGTTGCCTAGGAAACTGGAATGAGCAGCTTAATGCACACCAAACCGAATGTCAACAAGAGAGGATTTTCTTTCTTGATCCATGTTGCTTTTTGAACACATTTTCTGACTCTTGTGGGGTCTGATTAGGGCCTTTGGCCCCTGAGGGCCAGTGCATGCCAAAGTAGGCCAAAGATTAGTCACAGAGGATGGGAATTTTTCATAAACATTTTGCTAACAAGATATTGGAGGAAGAGGGATATTACTACTTTAAAAATTATAAAAATTATTATTACTTTTTAAACAAAAGCTTAATATGCTGTAACCCATTGTTCCCTGCTCTTATGCTATTTACAGCAGAAGCTTTCACTTGTCTTCAAGGGTAGTGCTTGGAAATTCACAAACATTTGGTGAAAATAGTACCTAATTTCCCAATACTTTCAAAATATGCACATTATTTTATTTTATTTTATTTTATTATTTTATTTTATCAAATGTACATCACAGTGGTTCAGCAGTCCTCCTCTCCCTCTCCTGCACATTATTTTTTAAATCTATCACACGCGGGCACACATACATTTTATAGATGTGCATATGCATTTAAGTAGAATCGTGAAATTGCTGATTTGAGACCATATTGGATCTACAAAAAATGGCAGTTTTATTTATTTATTTTTTATCTTTTTCTTATCTTCACTTTTTTTTTTTGGTATCGTTAATGTGCAATTACTTGAACAATATTATGGTTACTAGACTTCCCCTGTTACCAAGTCCCCCCCACATACCCCATTACAGTCACTGTCCATCAGCATAGTAAGATGCTATAGAATCATTACTTGTCTTCTCTGTATATACTGCCTTTCCCGAGCTGCACAGACACTTCTCCAAAGAAGAAATTCAGATGGCCAACAGGCACATGAAAAGATGCTCCACATCGCTAATCATCAGAGAAATGCAAATTAAAACCACAATGAGAAATCACCTCACACCAGTTAGGATGGCCACCATCCAAAAGATTAACAACAACAAATGTTGGCGAAATTTTTCATAAACATTTTGCTGACAAGATATTGGAGGAAGAGGGATATTGCTGAGAAAGGGGAACCCTCCTTACACTGCTGGTGGGAATGTAAATTAGTTCAACCACTGTGGAAAGCAGTATGGAGGTTCCTCAAAAACCTCAAAATAGAAATACCATTTGACCCAGGAATTCTACTCCTAGGAATTTACCCTAAGAATGAAGCAGCCCAGTTTGAAAAAGACACATGTACCCCTATGTTTATCGCAGCACTATTTACAATAGTCAAGAAATGGAAGCAACCTAAGTGTCCATCAGTAGATGAATGGATAAAGAAGAGGTGGTACATATACACAATGGAATAGTATTCAGCCATGAAAATGGCAGTTTTATACAGTTTAACTTACAAATAAATAGGAGAGATCACAGAATGCATTTCTTCCTTGTCTTTTTTTTGCTTGGGTCTCCACTCCCTCTTTTTCCATCTCCACTTTGCCCTATCCTAGAACAGTCCTGCCCTACCTTTCTCATATATCCTGACTCTATCCTTGCTTCACAGGCAATGCACATTAACAAGTAGCATGCATCTCCATATTCACAGAATCATACACAGATATAAATATGTCTATGCATCTAAATATGTCCTAGTGACAGAACTCGTGGTGTACAATCTCAAACTTCCAGATTATTTCTTTTCTTGTTGATATCTATAGCCAAATATTCTTTCCTACATTTGAGTACTGCTTCTCTTCTCTTCTTTGCACTTATCCTCAATGGCTTTTAGCCTGACTTAAGTTGTTTCTGTACTTTTTGACATTCATTCACTTGAATTCTATTTCTGTCATATGGGCTAGAAACTACTCACAAAGGTTTCAAGCTGTAAAGTGTGGCAACATGTCCCATGGATGGATTAGTACTTCTTTTCTGGTTTCCTACTTTGGCCTCCACAGAATAACCTATTATTGTGCAGTTAAGAGTAAGGATATATGAGAAGGAAGTGCTTTGTTTTATTCTGTTAACCCTAGACCCCGAATTTCTTCTGCAAGGGAAAATGGCTTCTCAGAGCCACTTCTGTGGTTTCCATCTGCCAGAACAAAGTTAATGGCCAGTTAGGTGATGGGGTCATATGAAAAGACCTTAGAATTTGTGTTACTGAAAAGGGTGTTTGAAATCTTAAAATAAGCAAGAGATACAGTGTCACCACAGATGTGAAAGAAGACCTGAAGTTCTCACTTTCAGCCAAAGGTGACTTCTCTGCTCACTGCCTACTGCCATCACCACTGCATCCCATTCTCCCAGGGGAAAATATTAATTTTGCTAGGCCATTGGGGGAGACTACTCAATTAGATGGGCAAATTCTGAAGATGATGGGCCACTGGGCTCTTCTGGGACTACGCTAGCCTGAGCTTTCTCACCAGGAAGTTAGTGCCAACAGAGGGAGAAGGACTCAGTGGCTGGGGGCTTACGCCCTCTTCTCCGCTCTGTGCTGGCCCACCCTGCACGTATCTGTACAGGTCTTGGATGCTCTTTGGCCCACATGGAAATGCCTGCTATCTGACCAGGCTGCTGTCCTTGGGTGACAGTCCCTTCTCTTATTTTGAAAGGAAGGTTCTGTGTAAGGAAATAAAATGTCAGGTCCTAGTAGTTTGTGGGAGTGAAGCTCTCTTGGGATCAACTCAAAAGGCTCCATTCCTAAGAGCTTTGGTTGGTTGATCAGATAGGGTTTCCATGAGTGAGTCTTTATCCTTAGCAGAAGCACCCTGGTCAAGAGGAACACAGATAATTCCAGTTCCTGTGTGATTGAGGGCTGTTACTATTGAGAAGCTGAGCCTGCCCTTTTCCTGCCTGTCGAAATGGTTTCAAAGCTGCCGCACCAGGACCTGTTTCAGATTACAGCCTTCAGTAACTAATGATCCATGTCCTCCCTTCAGTAGTGAAATCCCAGGACGGTCCTAGGGGAGAAGTGAATCCTGACAGCTGCTTACAGGTCACTGTAGAACTAAATCGCAGGAGAAATGCTTTTAGGTTGAGAAAGACCCCCAAAAAAAGGAAAGGAAAAGAAAAGGAAAAAAATGAGATTAGTTCACAAGAGGGTGTTTGCAGCCCACTCAGCTGTGCTCTGAAGATCAAATCCCTGCATCAGCAATTAGTAGGAAACCCTTGGGCTCCTCTACCTCTTAGCACGGTGGAATGAGAGTACGAGAAATGCGTACACACACACACACGCGCACACACACACACACACACACACGCACACACATTTCATGTGATCCTACCTGCAAGTTTCTCTAGGAAAGGAGTTTCTGTGGGCTGAAGAATGAGGTCAGGTGATGTTCCACAGAGGCTGTAATTTTAGCAGACCTACCAAGAACATTGATGTAGGAGGCTTGGTAGTCCAAGTCCCGGAAGCCTTTTTATTTTTTATTTTTTGAAAAGTATGTGGTAACTATATTGCTGCTTTCCTTCCAACTGGACAGTGAGTTAAACAGCCGCAGCAGACACAGCAAAAGCTCTTCTCCTGACCACCATGGAGGTTCTAGAAAGAGCTTACCTTGTGAGTGACAGAGCCACCAAGATGTATGCCTTCACACTAGACAGGTAGGTAACTGACATCTGTTCTGCTTCACAATTTTCTGTGTTTTGAATATTCAATAAATTCCTAGGTCCTACTACTTCATAATTGGGAACTTTTGCTGTTCTACTTGGGGGCATTTTATAAAATTTCACCAACTGTTGACTGACTTGTATAATTCATACCCTGCAAAATGCAGGATTTAATGCTTTAAATATCCTAAGTGCATGAAGAACACATTTTACCAATATTTTTTTATCTATAGTTATTCTTCTAGAAAATAAACCTGTACAATCCAATGTGTTACCTTTCTTTTCCTCAACTATTCTCACTTTTAAGATAGTAAATTTTATTACATTTTTTTCAGAAAAAAATTAAGGTTCAACTATGTGACAAAATTGTGTGTATATTGATCTTTAAATTAACTTTTCTTGATCATAAAATACCACTATCAAATACACACACCTATAAAAAGTATAGCTGGGTTTAATGTTCTGTGTAGTTCTAGTTCATTTTACTACCTACCAGAATGCCACATACAATATATTAATTACTTTTCCCCTTATTTAACAATTATTAATTGGACACACCTGGATGTATAATAGAGAAGAATACATTCCTAGTCCCAGATCTCTGTCCTTTTGAAACTTTGAGTCTGATATGGAGTTCATATAAGAAACAGCAATCACAAAACAGCAGAGATAATCATTCTGGGGAAATTCAATGAGAATACCTCAAGGGCATGTAGGTTCTAGCTGGACCTTGGCGGTCAGAGAAAGCTTTTCAGAAGTGATAGAGTGAGAAGTGAAAAATGAAAATGGATTAGAGCACAGTTAGGGAAACTCTACATAGAAAGTACAGTTAAGTGAAGTTTTCCAGGCTGAGGTAATTGCCTGGTAAAGATAGAGACATGTAAGAATGAGAGTTCGTGTGTTTGGGGAGTTCATTTCAAGTGAAGAGCAAAGAGAAACACACCTAGTACATACAGACGAATGAAGGAAATCTGAAATGAATTCTTGCTAGAAGCAAAATTTAAAAGAATACTAACCCATTCATAATAAGTATAATGTTTTTGTTTGTTTTATGGAACCAAATTAATATTCTAAAGAGTAGCAGCATTGCATCTGATAGCATCAAGTGTTTGAGCAGCTGCAAAGGGAATTTTTTTTAGGATATTTATATTTTGCTTAAAAATATGACAGAATCTAGTACATTGATTACCTCACATTATAAGAATAGTTTTCTTAGAAAATAATATTTGGTGTGTATTTATAAAAACAAAACCTCATGGTAGGTCAGGCAGAAATTTTGGACAAGTTGTTAATACTCTGGGCACTGTTAATAGAGCACTGTTATATTATTGAAATAACAGTATTTCCCTTCTCATTAATATAGACCATTAGCACTCTGCTACTGTTTATAGTTACAGGGCCTCATTCACCTTCTAAATTGGGTAGTTTTCAGGGTACAGTGATGATAAAAACTGTTAAACTCATTTTTACTTTCTTTCCAAATAAAAACAATTAAACCTGGAAAAGAGTATGTACCCTGACCCTTATTTTACCAGCTAGGAAACCGAATGGCGGAGAAAATAACTGCCTTCCTTAAGGTCGGATGGCTGTTGATTGCGGAATTGGGATCTGGACCCCTGCCTCCTGCTGGTGCGTTTTGTGCTCCCCTCTCTCCTCCACGCCTCCTGCACAGGACTTTTACCACAGGGGCTCCTGAATCTTTAATCTATTTCTCCTGAGTTCACAAGTACCTATTCCCTCACTTATTCACCTTCTTTCCTTACCTCCTCCAGTCTTCTTTCTCATGTATTTTCTTGTATCTTTATTCATAAATAACTTTGTCTTCTGATATTCCTTCTCTTTTCTCCTTTCTTCTCTTTTTTTTTTCTAATCATCAGCTTTCAATTTAAATTGTTACCAGTTGTTACGAAACTTGACATGAAAGAATCCTTAATTCCACAAGAGGGTTGTTAAATTTATCTATTGCTGTGCAAAAACTACCCTTAAAATGCAGTGGCTTAAACAAAAATCATTTATTTTCACAATTCTGTGAGTCAGGATTTGGGCAGGGCTCCATGAGGGGTCAGCTGCATTTGCTCATGAGGGCACCTTCTGCTTGTTTCTGTGCTGGGCTAGAGGGTCCAAGATGGCTTCACTTACATGGGGTTGTGTGCTGGCTTTTGGTTGGTTTTTATTCTCCTTCTGATGGCCTCTTTCTCTCTGTGTGGTGTTGCATTTTATCAGGCTAGCCTGGGCTTCTCTATAAGCAAGTTCAGGATAACAAGAAAGCAACAGTGGTCATATGTACTGAATATCTACTATGTATAAGAAAAGGTCCTGGGCACTGCAAATGTAGGACCCTTTTTAGGGCAGACAGAGGAAAGTGGTTAAGTAGGGGAAAAGAGGCCAGAGAATGCTGAGGGATATATGAATGTTTTCTCGCTCTTTGGTATTTATCCTCTTCTTAGGAATGGAAGGTCAATTCCCAGGATCAGTCCATACAAAACAGATGATCTGTGTAGATTTTATCTTACTGTCACTGGGGTAGAATCTAGATGGATGGATGTGGACAAAGGGGAAACAAAATTTTGCTTTTCGATTATTCAGGATTTGTCATAAAAATTCTTAGCCCAGAAGTTATTTCACAGTACAATCTACTTTATCCTTTCTGAAGAACAATGGTAATAACATAATGTGGTTTGTAAAAATGAGAGACTAACACAAAAATTGGCACTTTTTGTGCATTTATCTTGTTCTAGGCATACTTTGAAGTGTTTATATGAGTTAGATAAAATTCTCACAGCCACCCTGAGAGGTGTTATCATTATCCCCATTTTGCAGATGAGGAAATTGAGGCACCGAAAGGCTAAGTAATTTTCTTACAGTCATGTGACTAGTGAGTTGTAAAGCTGAGAGCTGAACTCAGGCAGTGGGATGCCAGAGCCCAAACTCTCAGCTTCTGTACACACTTCCATCACCTCAGGCCCGGCTCAGGAGCTGGCATGCCCTTCTCCTAGTTGCTCCAACCGGAAACCTATGAACCATCTGTGAGTCCCATTTTTATGTCATTCCCCCTTAACTAATGCTGTTGATTGATTCTACACCCAGACATCCTTCAAATTCGGCTACTTCTTTCCATTTTCACTGTCACCACCCTGGCCCAAACCACCAGCATGTCTGTGCCAGCCTCCTCCTGATGGTCTCCATATTTTGCCCCTCCTTACTCTAGCCTTCCATGCATCACCCAAAGAGATCATTTAAAAAATCTAAAACACATTAATATTACTTCCTTGTTCAAAACCCAACTCCCTCCCTTTAGACTTTGAAGAAAATGAAACACTTTCTAATAGTTTGCAGAGTTCTGCATGATCTGACGTCTGATATCAGCCTACTTCTTCGATGTCATCCAGTGTCACTCTTGCTTCATGCCACAGTGGCCACCTATGGATTTCCTTCCTGTTCAAGACAATCTTTTGAATAAGACAAGCTCTTTCTTTCTTTTGGACTTTTACACCAGCAATGCCCTCTACTTGCAATATTTTTCCTTCATGTATATTTGCTCCTGGTCATCCTTTAACTCTCTGCTGAGATATCATCTCTACAGTGGTGCCTTCCTTTACCACTCCATTTAAAGGAGCCACATGTCCCGTCCCCTCTCCCAGTCACTGCCCATCATACTACATAGCCTCTGTTACTATTAGCTGACTTACTGTTTGTCTTCCTCTGCTAAGCTATAAGCTTCTTAGGTCAGGAACTTTGTCTGAAAGACCATAGTATCATTAACACCTCTGATGGTACAGGCACACTGGAGGCTGCAGTACATATTTGTTGAATGAATGAGTACATGAAGTACTGGAAATGCATGGTGGGACCTAAATTTACACCTCCTCCTCTAAGAGGAATAGTGACTTGAGGCTCTTGGGAAAAGTTATGTGAAAATACAAAACCAAAGTGATTTTATGTAGTCACATGAAGAAGGGAGGATGAAAAATATTACCAGCTCTATTTTAGAGTTATAGAAACAAATGGGCTTCACATCTACCACCAACAAAAAATAATACAAAATAAAATAAAAGCTTCTCCAAGATAACAAAATAAAGCTCTATATTCTGACTCTTATTTTAAGAATGATCTTAAAGTTTTAGGCTCTTGGCATCAAATTTTCTAATATTTCCTTACTTCCCTTCTCTGTTTCTCCCCATTTTTTTTCTCCTGATGCTAATATAAATTTCTTTGCTCTGGCCTATGGCTTTTACTCTTCAAAGCCTCAACCATATATGGGTACATGGGAATCTATGGCAAATATATTCATTTACAGCAAATCACATTTAATTTTCAATGCATGATAGCATTTGCTTTTTAGAAACTTCTTTTAAAAATTCTTCTTAGGATTCATACCATTTTTCAGATCAAGAGCTTCTTCGGCATCTAGAGATGCTTAGACCACTTTGCTGAGATGATGAGCAATGTATTTTAACTTTGGTTTTTAACTTCTTTTGGAATCATAGACCCTTTTGGGAGCCCAATGAAGACTGTGGGCTCTTACCTCCCTGCAAAAACACACACATACATATCAAATGAACCTACTCCTTCCAATTTTAATGGATGCTCTGAAACCTACTTTTGGCTTTCTGTATTAGCGTTTCAAGGAGCAGTCTCAGCTCAAAGTGTACCCATATTGGTTAATCTTAGAGTCTAGGGCAGGGAGGTTGTATCTGAACTTAAAAGTTGGCCAGGTTTCTTGTACTTCTCCCCCTTGCAGCTTTGGGCAGAAGCTGTGCCCCTGGTGGGATTCCTGCCTTGGTCTGCCTTCTAATCTGCTCCAAGATAAGTTCTCTCTCCTGGTCATTTGCCACCTGGTTTTCTCCAGCCAAAAGATTCATGAAGAATATAAAATAAAGCAAAACTTGTAAGACCACAATAAACCAGTAGTCACATAAACAGTGCCAGGACAATGGGTGACCTGTCTTGCTCATGCTGCTTTCTCAGCACAAAGAAAAAGGACACCTCCACCTTGCTTTCTTATTAACCCCCAGGCTCCTCCGAGCTGGTAGCCATTGGTGACTCATACTACTACATTACATGGTTGTTCATTAGCAGAGTATGTATCACATTACAAAGGCAAAAATTTGTAGACTAAAATCTTGAGTGCTGTTAACATCACTGGCATAAACATTTCACAGCCAATTTGGCAAGATATATAAAACTCCTTAGAAATGTAGATACTCTTTGACAAATAATTCCCCTTTTAAGGTTACACTTTAAGGAGATAATAATATATTGAACAGAGATTAACTGTAAGGATATGAATCACAGCAGTATTTATATGATCAAGTAATTGGAAAATAATGAATTGTCCAATATAGGAAATCAGTTCATTATGTTATGACATCTATATTAAATATAACAATCTCTATGTTAAAAATAATGTAGAATAGTTAATAACTGGAAAACATGTTATATATTATATATATGTGTGTGTGTGTGTATATATACATATATATATACATATATACATATATATATATATATATATATATATACATATATGTACATACATATAGCTAAGAATCAGGTTCCAAAGCTGTATCTTTGGTAGGAGCCTCTAGTGGCACTTTCTCATCATCCACAACCCACTGGAGCCCTTCCCCACTGAGTTGCAGTCATGTGATTTGGGTAGCATGTAACCCACGCTCAGCTCTAACAGTCAGCATGGTTGGGTTTGGCCAATCTTCCAACTGCAACAATCAGCCCATCCATATTCCTCTGATTACAGAGGTTGGTTCTCATTCAGCCAAACCACCATGCAATGTGGGAGCATGTCTAGCAGTTGGGAGAGTGGACACCCTCTCTCCCTGTATAAGAAAATGTAAGTGCATAGCTCTGATTACCTGGGGCCTCCATTCCATTACCAGGAGGAAAATGAGCCTGCAGCTGCAGTGTGGTTAAGAGCCCTGATAAATCAGGTTACCGCTTGGTACCTCTAGATGTTTTCAGTTGCGAGCTAATAATTCCCATTTATCAACTAATCTAGTATCAATTATCAATTAATTATTTTTTAAAAGGGTGTTTATATATTTCAAAGCTAAACAGCAAAATATCAGTAATAGTTGTGTCTTGGAGGTAAGATTACCAGTGATTTTTTTCCCTCTGCTTTGTGCTTTTCTGTAATTCCAGATATTTTAATAATGAATTTATATTGTTTTATTCAGAAAAAAACAAATGTAATGATAATTAGAGTAATAATCACCATCATTAAAGCCAAAACTTCCGATCTTTAATTCCAGGCAAATGAAATAGCTCTTCGAGTGGAGGCTAATTTATTTCTGTTTTTATACTTTTCAAAGTGAAAATATAGAAATCTGATTAGTTTTAGGATAAGTGGACATTGACATTTGGATCAGTATAGACTGGTTTTAGGTGTTCAGATAGGGAGGCAGTATGGGGTGTAAGAAAAAAACTCTCGGGTTGGAATCCTAGCTCTGCTATTTTCTGGTTATTTGACCACATGCAAATACTTAACCTTTGGAAGCTTTATTACTTCAGCTAAGAAATTATGTGGTTGGACTAAATGTTGTCTACAATTTTTCCATCTGTGAAATTCTATAATTCTATAAATGGCTCCAAATAACACTTTATATTTGAGCAGAAAATATATGTACTGCCTGGTGAAGGAAGCATAAGTATATTTAACTCTCATTACAACTTTGATAGATTGGTAGAGATCAGTTTACAAAGCTGTGTTAAAATTTTTGAGGGTCCATGTGAGTCCAAGAAAGAATGCTATGATTTTTATCAGAGTTACTGTGGAGAAGGGGAATTATTGCATGTAATAGTGAATGTCTGAATCCTCAGGCTGGCTGACACACATATCTAACATCGCCCCCTCCCTCCTTTTTAAACTTGTAGCACAGTGTCCAAAAGTTTTTCAAAGTGAAGTAATTGGGAAGGAAATGCATCGAAGTGTATCTGCTTTCTTTCTCCTGTTCCTTTGATATCTCTTAATCACTGGTAGAATAGACTGAAAAAGAGCTTGACTGAATAAAAACAAAACTTTTAGTAGTTGAAAATTCAGAAGGAAAATTCTTGCTTGATCCTCACACTTGATATTTCTCAAAGAAGAAGCTATGAAGTGTAACTTCTTAGCTAGTTAGCAAATGTTCTATTGGTGGTTCCAAAGCTGGGTAGGGCTGTCTAGTGAGGTGTTTGCAAGCACGCTCATTTTCTACTTCTGTCAAACTCATCCATAGTGTGGAACTCCAGCAGAAATCCTTGAAAAAAGATCCATGTCCTGGAGAGAGGCCAGAGGAGCTGGAGTCAGGAGCCATCTCTCACTGCCACAGCAACTCCAAGGCCACAGAGAACAGGGCGAATGAGCAAGTCTACGCCAAGTGGAAACTCCGTGCTGCTTCAGGAATATGCTTCGTTTTCATGATCGCAGAGGTTGTGGGTGAGTATTTCTTAGGAAGATTTCTCTTATTAAACAAGCATGCAAACAAAACCATGCATCATTATGGGAGGGTTACCCAAGCTCTTCTTTTATAGAAAGATTTAATATTTTCTGTAAGTATAAAGTAACAATATGCTCATTGTAGTAAGTTGGAAATAGAAGGAAACAAAATAAAAATGATCATTTCCCACATTGAGAGACAACCTCCAATAACATATGGAGTACTTTTGTACAATATATTTTCCATTAATAGCTCACTACTTTAAAAAAATAAATAAATAACTGAGAGGATACTGAATGCTTTTGACCATGCCATCAAATACTCTCCAAAAACATTTTTACGCCTGAACAATATTCTATAAAATGCTCCACTGTGATTTACATAACTATCTCTCTGTTCTTAGAAATTTAGGGGCTTTTTTCCTGCTTATTGACAAAGCTGCAATGAAACACCTTTAATAAAATTCTGCCTGTCTTTCTGGTTAATCCCTTCAAAGGGATTCCTAAGAGTAGAAATAATTGGTTGAAGGACAAGAATATTTTTTATTACTTCTTGATGTATATTGTGAAACTGTTCTATAGAAAGCTTGAAACAATTCATGTCTGCCAGTTGTACATGAGAATGATCTTTCTCCAAATCCTTACCAGAATCTATTTTAATCTTTTAAAAATCTTTGTTAATGTGTAGATGAATATGCTTTATTTTAATATTCATTTCTTTCATTGTTACTGTTAGAATTTTTTTGCATGTTTATTAGTAATCCATATTTCTATCTTTTATGTACTTCCTGCTTGCCTCTCATATCTTGTTCAATTATTTTTTAGATAATTTGTAAATTCTCTATATTGATCTCTGGGAGCTCTTTATATATGAGGACAGTAAACTTTTGTTACACTTGTTTCAGTACTTTTTCAAACTGTATGTAGAATATAATTGTATAGAACGTTACATTTTAAGCTGATTTCTTTTACTATTTTTTCACTATTTTAGTGTTCAGTAAGCTTTTCCCATCTACTGAGAAGTATCATTTGTTGTTCAATTTTTTGCATCTAATTTTAGATCAATGTGAAATTAGATATGCTATAAAGATTGAAATCTGTTTTTCTAAAGAGCTAATGAAGTTTTCAGTATCACTTATGGAATAATTAATTTTTCCCTATATTTTTTTATGTTTTCTTTTATCATTTATCATATATTTATAAATAGTAGAATTTGGTTCTAAGGTGTTTCATTGATCTCTGTTGCTGGTCTCTGTCACTAGTAATCTATTTAATTAATGTAGATTTATATGTTACAACATCTGTTGTTCTTTCCTTCTTATTCCTGTTTAACAGAAAAAAGGTAAGGGTATTCAGTTCTGTTAATTATTCTAATTGAACATGAAAATCAGTTTGTTTAGTTACCTCCAAAATCTATTATGATTTTATTGCTTTATAAATTAATTTGGAAACACAAATCTCTTTAAAATACACAGTTTTCCCCCTGAGGAATATGGTATATTTATTCATTTATCCAAAAATGCTCAGCCTCTCACCAATGTGTTGTTATTTTAGTTTATTTTTTTGTTTAATACAGAGGCAGCCTATTTCTTACTAGAGTTATTTGTATGTGTTTGGTTTATTCCTTACAGAGGTGAGTAAGGTCTTCCTTCTTCTAGATATTTACTTTCTGTATTCTGGGAAGTTTCCACTGTGTATATTAATTTTGTACCCAACAGTGTATGTGAATTATTTTCATTCTGTATTTCAGTCTCTTTTCTTTGCTTCTCCCTCATCCATCCTTCCCATCCCAGGAGATAAATCTTCCTTGTGCAAAAAACATATTTCTCTTTATTTTCAATTATAGCTCTTCTGCATGTTTTATATTTTTACCATGTCAAATAATCTTATTTCTTAGTTTTATCAATTAATTTATTTATATAATTTAACATCTTATGCTAAATTAAATATTATGTTCAACTTTTTAACTATTTAAATAATTTAAAATATTTCCTGAGAGTTTAAGTATTTTTCTTATGATAATGAGTGTTCTCCTTGTCCTAGTTTTTAAAATAACTAACAAATAATCAAGAATGAGTGAATTTTATAAAATGTTTTTCTTTTAAATTTATTCTGTTAAATATCTTTTGACATGATATGTGTTATATTCAGAGATATCCTAATAAAATACGATTTTCACATTTCTGGCATTATGACAACTAATATTTATTTAATTCTTATTATTTGCCAGGAACTGTGATAAGTGCTTTCCACCACATTATCTTACTTAACCCTGTTGAACGTCCTGACGAATAGGTCCTATTATTAATGTGCATTTGTATACAATGGGTAAGGGACTCCACTTGCATAACATCTGTAAGTGGGCAGGGGGTCTGAATTCCAGAGCTCATGTTCTTAGGCTGTCGGCATAGTGCCTCTCAATTTGGATGTGGTGGACCATTCTCTCAACTGCTCAATCTGAGTCACTCATATTTTCATTACAATCTTTATACCTTTGTTGATAATTGGTATTTAAACATAGTTTTCTCTTTGGAGTTCTTTTTTTAAAGCTTTTGGAGTCATGCAAATTAAAGTGAAAAGTTTAGTTTTAATAATAACTTTTTTATAAAAAAAAGTGAAAACCGTTCTTGTAACATTCTAATTATCTCTTTTTTTTAAAGAACTTCCTAATAAATTGTCTGGCTTTGGAGACATTCTTAGAAATAATTCTTTGATATATTTTCTAACTTCTTCCTCATTCATTGGCATACTCAAAATTTCTACTTCTTGACTAAATTTTGGTTATTTATGTTTTTCCAAAGTCAGTCATATCACTGAAATTTTCATATTTATTATCATGCAGTGGAATATGATTGTCTTATATTGATACTCTTATTTATTCTAGCTCCTTTATCATTTTAATATTCTTCATAATATTTTTTTCTTCCTTGCTCTAACTTGGTAATGCCTATTTTATTGATGTATATATTTTTTTCTTGAATATATTAATATACATATATTTTTTCTTGAATATATTAATGGTTGAAATTTTCTAATTTACAGTTTTGGCTTTAAAAATCTTTGTTAGTTCCTCCATCTTTCTTCAGGGTGGTATTCTTATTACATATTTTAATATCTTGAGTTACCATTTTTTTCTATTAATAATAAAATTATGTGCAATTACGAACTTGATCTAGACGTTTGATATGCAATGTTTTAATATTTATTTATTTTTCCAAAAATAAAAAAAGAGCACTATAAATTACCTGGCATACAGTATCCTAAGCCACTACCGCTTTGTTACCACTGCTATACCTGTAACACTCTGTTACCAATATTTTGGTTTCATTTTCTATTATTCAACAGGAAGGCTAAATTGACAATAATCTAACTGAAGGAAAATAGAGTGTACTAAGATTTTTATTTTTTACACTGAAAGATAACTTAGACCGATCTTTTCCAACAGAAATCCAGCTTTGGTAAATAACTTTCCAGTCAAAGTTTACAAAAATAATTGATACCAAACAATTTCTAGAGATAGGGTAAGTCTTTTGAAGGAACCATCTTACTAGCTTGATGAATAATAACAGCTTAATAGCAAATAACTTACTTTTAGCAGTTCCCATCTGGAAAATTCCCTTTAAAAATCCACTGACATCGATGCCAGAAGGGTATTCTTTTTTACTATTGAAATTCATAAGATCATGGACAATACTCTTTGCTTATGTAAGAGATAACAATATGGGAAATCTAGAAAATAGAATCCCTTCGAAATGTGATTTGAAAAGGTGATGTTATGGAAATTCATAGCCTTCTAGATAAAGCACCGGCACCAGTCCATACAAACACAGTGCAGGAAGATGCATAAACTGGGCTGTTTCCTCCTATGCTTTTCCCTGTATCCATGGACATCACTCCAGCTGATGTCTAGCAAATAGTCTGAAACACCATGGTCTCCCATTCACAAAACTCACTTTTCTCCTTGTACCTTTCCTTATGCCATCATATTGCTTTTAAAATAACATATTTTTAGGGGGGAAATGGGAAGCTATTCACTTGGGGTGAACCTCCTCCTCTCATTCCTAATTAATTAGTCTATGAGTTCTAATCTGACTTGAGAGTCAGAAAACAGTGACGTCAGTAAAGGAATTAAATGGATACTGACAATCATTTGGAATTTGAGTTGTATTGATTTTGAGTTGATTTTCCTAAGACCTTGCTTTCATCATGTTATTTCTGTCTTCAAAATTCGTCAGTGGCTTTCCTTTGCCTAGTTCACTGCTTTACAACCTTTTCTCTATCATGGCAAGAATAGGAAAACTACCGAGCATGGTCTGAACTACAATGGTACTGACAGCAGGACGAGGCAGTTCAGAGGCTCTCTCTGTGCTAGGCCACCCTCAACTGCCCCAAGTGAAAAGAGATCCATGTATTGGAAAGCTCTGACATCCTGGAAAAAATGAAAAATTCTTACATTGTCTTTCAAGTAATTCCACCATCTGGTTGTCAAACTGATAGCAGTCTTTTTCTTTTAGTACTTCCCTACATGACTCTTCTGTTTTAGCTATTAATTCATTCTATACACAACAATCATTGTATCTTATTTTTAAAAATTTATCTTATATCTTTTTACTAAGGTATCATTGATGTACACTCTTATGAAGGTTTCACATGAAAAAACAATGTGGTTACTACATTCACCATAATATCAAGTCCCCCCCATACCCCATTGCAGTCACTGTCCATCAGTGTAGTAAGATTCCACAGAGTCACTATTTGTCTCATCTGTGCTACAGTTTCTTCCTCATGATCTCCCCCACACCATGTGTACTAATCATAATACGCCCCAATCCCCTTCTCTCTTCCTCCCCACCCGCCCTCCCCCAACCCTCCCCCAACCCTCCCCCCTTTGGTAACCGCCAGTCTCTTCTTGGGATCTGTGAGTCTAATGCTGTTTTATTGCTTCAGTTTTGCTTTGCTGTTATACTCCAACAATCATTGTATCTTAAAGTCTCTGCAGCTTTTGCTTATGCCTTTTTATTTGAATGGAAAACCCTCTTCACATTCATCACATTCATAAGAGCCCTGTCCACATTCAAGACCCCAACACATACCTCACGTCTTCCCTCCAGACATTCTTGGCCATGTCAGAGAAAGCAATCATTCTCAGATAACTTTATGCAATCTGGGAGGTCCTCATGCAGGATATGGGATTTGAGCAAGGCCTTGAAGGATGGGCAGGAATTGAAAGGTGCCTAAGAGGGAAATGAAAAGGGCCTTTCAGGTGGAGGAAGCATCTGATTAATGTTGTGGTCTAGGAGGCAGTAAATATCAGCCTTACCTAGAAAGATGTTGAATGGGTAGGTATGTAACAGGACTAGAAATATGTATTCATAGAAAGCAATTCAAGTGACTCATGGCTATGCATTTAGGTGCCACTGTTTGTAGTGGACTGGTATTGTTGCTCCACAAGTTTCCTCATTCTCACTGGACTAATTGATGTTCTGGTCCTCTTGGCCCAAGTACCTTCATGCTCGCAGGTGAGGTTGGGTGTAAGATACCAAGCTAGATTCTTCAAACTCCGGGTCTTTACATAAGGAGTCTGGGGAAAAGCTGCTCTCTCTTACCTTTATAAATACTATGCTGTAATGATACAAACCTGGAGCTTCCAAAGGCCCAGCTTTCTTGCCAATGCAGAGGAAGTCTGTCTTCAGTAAGACAATAAATAGCAACAGATGGAGACAGAGCAGAGCCCCAACATTTTTTGAACTTTAGAATTAGGCTGCACCTGATTCAATCACACCCAAATTTGTTCTCAGCTGTTTCTGCCAATAAATTATCATTTTGCTGTTGTTGGTTAAGTTAGTTTGAGTCAGGCATTTATGACTTATAACTGAAAGATCCTACCTAAGGCAGTGATGTAGGGTAAAAGATAGTGGAGAATAAAACTAGAATGGTAGTTGGGGGTTCATGAAGGACTGTGAGGCCTGGCTGGGAATTTGGATTCATCCTGTAGGCCTTGGGGAGCAAATGACATTTAGAAGAGCGGAGAACCAGGTCATGAAGTTGCGTTCTGAGAGAGGACTGGCCACAGAGCAGATGGGTGCAGAGCAGATTGGAGGAAGGAATCAAAGGAAGCTGTAAGCTTCTATGTCCACTGTTAATGGGCCTTGGGGCCTGTTGAATTGGGCCTCTTTCTGATTGCTTGTAAAACTTCCTAACTGTAGAAAGGCCATAAAAAGGAGTTACATTGCAGATGTAAATCTGTGTCCCTATTTGAAGAGACAGATGTACAGACACTGAACTCACAAAAATAAGTTCAAGTATGGCCATTACTAGAAGAAATTGAGAATTCCAGAGAAAGGCATCGTGAAGCAGGACTAGTCAGAGGCAAGCAAAGAGGAGGAGCGCTAGTCCCCAGGCAGGAATCCAGAGCTGGGAGCCTGCTGGGGAGGGTGGCTGTGAATCTCAGAGTAAACAAATTCCTTCTTAGTAAGAGAAGGCTACAGCTGGGTGCTGTGATAACCACAAGCTTTATCGATAAGGGAATTTATTTATACTAGCCCTAGGGTGTCTCAGCAACTTAGGTCACGTACACGTTTTGAGGTTCTTAAAAATTTAAGAAATGACAAAACACACCTATGGAAACTGTGGTGTGTTTTAAATACTTGTTAAATATTAACTCCATGAGTTTTTGAGGTCGTTATACAGTATAATGCTCTTCATAAGACAATTAAGGAATTTTTAAAATATGAATTAATAGCATACAGTGGTGCAGTCCAGTAATGGGACACAAGGCTAACACTGTCAGATGAACGATTACTTCTTTCGATCCCGTCAGTATGTCTCTGTTCTCCACAGAAAGCGTCGTATGTGCTTAACACCAACTGTTGATATCTGAGGTGAACGGGAGACCAGTGGCTCCCCTGCACGCCTCCTATCTTCCCCCAACAAGCCCTAAGAAGAGCGCCCGTTTTCTAGAACTTCTTCCTTAAGCCTCTCCTAGCTGGTTATAAGTGCACTGCTTTCTCTATCTTACCAAGTAATCTGGAAATAGGAGTCCCACTGCCTTACTTCATGCCTTTCTTGTAATTCCCTTGGACTCTTACTACTGTTGTGTTTTAACTTTCAGTTTCTCCTCCTCCGAGTCAGCCTCCACATTGCTGCCAAAGATCTCTCTCTTAAATACAGATCTGAACATGTCACAGTGTGTCAAAATCCTAAGTAGAAACCCTTGTCCTGAAGGATGACCTTCAAATTCTATAGCATGACCTCAAACTCCCCACACGGGATCCCGACCCACCCTTGCAGTCTCCTTCCCCATCATTCCTCTAACTCACCACATCTCTCGTTTTTCCACAAAGGTGCTCTGTTCTTTCATTTCTCCCCTAGTTTTGTTCCCTCTTACCTCTTCCCAAAAATCTTTACTTTTCTAGCTGATTCTTACCCTTCTCTCCTGTGAAAAGTTCCTCATTGCTCCCAGAGTGAGTGGATTTCTGAGCCCCTAGCCCATTTCACATGTCCTAAGTCAGCAAGTGTTAGATTAGAGGGTGAGATCCCTGGAAAGAAGGCTGTGGTTTGTTCATCTTTGAATACCCCAGCCCTGTACCGTGCACAGTGAGGGCTCAATAAATACTGGCTGGATGATTGAATTAATTGTCAATAATACCCCATGCTTTCAGAAGCAAATGTAAGTTCAGCTACAAACTATCTCTTGCAAACAGTTTGTGCCATAGAATTCAGCATGATTTCCCACAGTTTTTTGGATTGTTCTTTTAAGTAGCTCTGCAAAATGGTTCTTGGTTGCTGGGCCTCCACATAAACATGCTTTCTCCAAAGCAAGCCTTTTTTCTTCCTTGGTTGCTTCCTGACTGAGCTAAGCCTGGTGAAAAACCTCTCTAAACTTCACTTCCTTGACTTAGGCTACAGTTTTAGCCCAGCACATAGAATCACAACCATCATTCATTGCTGAGATTGTGGCATGCTGTTTATCTACGCATAGTCATTCTCTGGGCAAGAAATTATGCGTTATTAATACAGCTTTATTTTCAGGCCCAAGTTTGGCAGATAGAACAACATTAGAGGATAATTGGAAGGACAGCTGATTTGTTAGCAAAATGTTGCTTTTTGGCTAATGAATCATTCCAATTTTTGCACTGACAGCTCAGTAACAAGCCTGAAGACTACTTTGCTTCAGACCATTAAACTTTGACAAAGCAGTTATTAACTACAGCTAGAGCCAGCAGTCTGTGGGGGATTATTGCAATTATGAGCCATCTCTGTAATTTTTTTTAATCATTAGTTGAGCCAAGGTGAGTCTGACGATGGAAGGGCTGACGACTGACAGTTCTTGTTGCTCTGTAGTACATGAGGCAATAAACAGCAATGGGAAGGACTAATCAGTCAGCAGAGGCTCTTTGCTGGGAAGATGCAGTAAGAGCAATAAAGGTTATTGCTATGAAACAACCCTTTCCTTGGGAAGGAAAAGACAAGGTTTTCCTTTGACTTCTATTTTGGAGGCTAGAGGTCTTTTCTCAGAGGGGAAGTAAGAGGGAGGCCACCAAATAGGAAAGCAGGGCAGGATTTGCAAGCTGGGGTTCACGCCCTATGCTTTATTGCATTGTTATACTTCAGACCCGCTTAAACTGCTGCCCTTTCTCCTTACTGCTCCCCACTATTCATAAGAGGGATCTTCAACTCAGGTGGATAACATAAATTAGCAGAGCAGAAAGAAGTGGTAAAGTCTATGGCAAAATTACATATCAAATACAAAGACATCTGTGGGCCAGAGTGTGACTCCTGGTTTACAGACAGAAGTCCGGGTCCTCAGCCTGGGGTGCAAGACCTTTCACATCTGGTCTATGCCTCTCCAGTTTCATCTTTCTTTTCAAATCCTTACATCTCAGCCTAACTGGGATGGTCTCTTGCTATTTGCAATCTCTGTATCTTTGGTCTCCCAGGAATGACTTCTCCCTTGAAATTCATTTCTACATGTTCAAATCTTACCTGGTCTCTGGGTGTCAGTTTCTTGTCAACTTGGGAAGAAGAGGTGGATTAGATCAATGTTAACACCCTTTCTCATCCAAAGTTTTGTGAATCTGTGGCATTTTTACCAACTCTGGATAGTATGCACTTGAATCCAGTTGCACTCTGGGGCTCTAACCCCCTGTAATACTCTGCATCCCCTAGGTGGGCACATTGCTGGGAGTCTTGCTGTCGTCACAGATGCTGCCCACCTCTTAATTGACCTGACCAGTTTCCTGCTCAGTCTCTTCTCCTTGTGGTTGTCATCGAAGCCCCCCACCAAGCGGCTGACGTTTGGATGGCACCGAGCAGGTACAGTTCATCAAACGAGCGTTAATGGCAGGGCAGGGCTGTAGAGTCAAAACAAGGCTAAAAAATGGAAGAGGCAAAGCAAAGCCCAATTCGGAATCCCTTAGAGGCACTTCTCTGGTGCACAGGACAAAACGTGGATGTGAGAATGTGCGTTCTCAATGTTGATTCAGCTAAATCGCAGATTAATTGTGCTATCTCTCCTCTAATGGGACAACAGGAATACATATGCCTCATCAGCAAACACTCTGGCCCAGAGTCTCAGTGTGTGGTTGCAGCTCTGATATTATTACATTCTTCTACATCTGGGAGAGAGGATGGGGTAAGTTTCCACCATTTTGCCAAGTAAGGAACAGAGAGCCCAAGAGATGGAGAGACTGAAAAACCTCTGGCAAAGTCGGAAACAGAACATGAAGGAGAACTGAAGGCAGAGCAAAAGTCGCTGACAAGCTAACACCCACAGCCTTCACTAAAAGGTGCCACTAGACCCAGACCACAGCTTGTGGACTGACAATTGTGGACTGTGGTTTTTCAAGCTTAGAATGACAGGAAGCTCTAATTTCATACCAACTGATTTATCATCACAGGTGTTTTGAATTGCCTTTCCTTTAACATTCAGAGGAAGAGAGCAGAGGCAATGAACATCAATAAAGACAGTTTGTGGCTATGTGATCTGAAGATGCTTTTCAGTCCCTGAACAGAGCTATGCTTGGAAAACATGTACCTTTGGCTGAGCACCCAACATTTTTACATATATTTAACCCTTTTTGATACCATTGGTCAAAGCTGTTCTGTAAACATAGGGAAGACTCAGGATTTAGAATACTGCTATACTTTCTTATCCTGGCCATGGAAATCCCCGAGCATGGACAAGCTAGAAGACCAGGCAGTCCTGTTCAGCAGAACTCTCTGCTTCAACGTCATGTTCTATAATACCAAGTACAGTGGTTATGGAGCACTGTAAATGTGGCTAGTGCTAGTGAAGAACTGGATTTTTAATTTTACTTCTAAATTTAAACAGCCCCATGGGGTTCCCATCTTAGGCAGCACTACTATAGAAACATAGATTAAAATCAACGAGCACATCAAACATGCAATTTCATGGATAACTGTGTTTAGGAAGAATCTATAAAAGGTAAATATATTTAAAAAATGCTAAGTGGCTGATAAGACAGATGGCAAAAATCCTGAAGGTTGTACGTACATGACGAGTCTGAGAAGCAGTAGCCCAGCACTGAGGAACAGTACATTGCATTGCTCTGCTTTAAAAGGGGATTAGAGCACAATTACACCATGTGCTTCACTACTGACTCTCAGGGTATTGCCAGACCCATGTAGGCATTTAGAACCTATCCACAAGGTTGAGTTAAAAGATCAGGGTGAGGTGTTAAGGAATTCCGAAGTGAGCAAGGTACTTTTACTCAGCTGGCAGATTGAACACTACCTTATCTTTAAATATTAATGTAAATGTCTCCATTCTGATACTTCTTTTCCTTAAGTTTGCTCTCAAAATGCAGTTAGACTATTGCTATACTTCTGAGCTTGCCTCCGTGTTCTTATATGTTGGGCTGGCAAATCAAACTCATTTTCATCAAGTACCCTCTGAAGTCTTCCCTTTTTACTATTTTCTTCCACAGAAGGTACTGGTACTGGTAAGTTGTAAATGTTTTATGGAGAAATTAACAGTTTCTAAGCACATTTTATTCTTTGTGTCTCATTTTTTCATCTCCTAATAAGTTTCCATCATTTTAGCACCTGTTTAAATTAAAATCTCCGAGGAAAACAGTGATGGGCAGGCAGCAATTAATTTGCTTTAAAAATTCGCTGGAAATTACTTAGTAATATGGAGCATAATGAACTCAGACGCTGGTGTTTTATGAATGCTTAGCATTAAAATCCATCCACACTTCTGCTTCGTGAACCGGTTGAAAGCCTCTTTTTCCTTTGTGGAGGGAACATTAATGTCTTAAGATGCTTGGGGAGGTTGATGACTTTTTTGTGCATGGGTATCCGTGTGCTTGAATCCCTAGAGATCCTCGGGGCCCTGCTGTCCATCCTGTGCATCTGGGTGGTGACCGGTGTGCTGGTGTACCTGGCGTGCGAGCGCCTGCTGTACCCTGATTACCAGATCCAGGCAACCGTGATGACCGTCGTCTCGGGCTGTGCAGTGGCAGCCAACGTCATGTGAGTCGCCCTACACACTGCCCGTGAAGCTTGTCTTCAATCCTGTCTGGACATAGATTTGCACTGTTGTTTCTTTTTGTTTAATTCCTCCACTTGTGAGGATGGTAGCGACCCGACGGTGTTCAAACAGTGCTAAAGCTGCTTGTACTAGTTTAAGTCAAAGGCTGTTTTAATACTGGCTTCTAATAGCTACCATTCTGAGTGCTTTCCATGTCTACATTACCCAGGTCAATGCTCACAACACCCTTACTTTACTGATTAGGCAACTGAAGCTCAACAAGGTTAAATAAATTGCCAACCAGGAAGTGCAGAGCCAGAATTTGAATCTAGATACACCAGACCCAGAATCGAGTTCCTAGGAATTAATGCCTATTGATGGTCCCACATCGACGTAATTGACTTATTGACGGTCCCACGTCGATGTAATTAATTGACTTACTGGTGGTCCCACATTGATGTAATTGACTCCTATTCAGTCTTTTTTGTTGTTGTTATGTAAACACATGGGTTCCTAGAGGGCTAGGTTGGAAAGGATCTTAAATTTTATTTACTTCAGCTTCCTTTCTGCTTTTGAGTGTTCTTTTGCACCATCCCCATAAAATCGTCATTAGTTTCATATACATAAAAAGAACTAATAAGGGAATTTATTTCTCTCAAAAGCAGTCTCTTATCTTAACATCATTGTGCCCTCATGCCATGAAAGTTCTTCCTTAAGCTGTGTTAGCTGAACTCTCTCTTTGGTTTTTACCTATTGATCCAGTCTCTTATTCAGACAGTCTTAAATCATTCTAACAGGACCTGTGATCATGTCCTACTGGACATGTGATCACTGCCATATTGGTCTTCCTTTCACCAAACAAACTACATGATTGTTCATGAAAATGGGGTTTTGAGGCCAGAGCTTTAATTGATTTTGGTCAAAATGCTTCTTTCCATTTGATAGTCTGATTCTTGGCACCCCTATTTAAAACTGCCTCACCTGTCTATATATTATCTATCACATATCTGCCACCTGTGATACACAGAATAATGGCCTCTCAAAGATTTCCACATTCTATCCTTGGAACTTCTGAACATGTTAACCTACCTAGTAAAAGGAATTTTGCAAATGTGAATCAGTTAAGGAAGGATCTTGAGATGGGGAGATTATCCTGGATCACCCAAATAGGCTCCATACAACCATAAAGGTCCTGATAAGAGGGAGGCATAAAGTAGGAGAGGAGAGAAGGTGCTGTGTGGCTGGCTTTGAAGATGGAGAAAGGGAATGCAAGTGAGCTCCAGGAGCTGGAAAAAAGTTAAGAAAATGAACTCTCCCTTAGAACCTCTAGAAGGAATGCAGTCCTGCACACCTGTTTTAGATTTCAAATTTGCAGAACAAAAGGATAAAACATTTATGGTGTTCTAAGCCAGAGAGGTTTTGTGGTAATTTATGACAGCAGCAATAGGTAACTCATGTCCTATCTTTGCACCATCTAGCTGTCTGTCTTGTGATGCAGCATGTTATGCTATGGGTTTACACATGAAAATGAAGAAGACAGTGATAGCAGGAGGGAATTTTAAACAGTGTTTTTGAAAGAGGACACAGTGGACTTTGGAATTGGAGGAAAATCTGAGCATAAACACTTCGAAAAAGCTCCTTAAGTCACTCTCATACCCTTACCTTGTGCCTGCCTCAGTTCCTTACCTCTTAGTTTGTGAACTATTGCTCAAAGTCTCTGAGCTAAAAAATTAGAAGAGTAGTATTTGATCTACTGTCACTAACTAGGTCCCTTTTTCCACCCAGTTAACTTGAAAATGTGTTTCACATTGGTACTGAGAGAAAAAGAGTGGGGTGATCCATAAAATCTATCAGCACTAGGAGACAAATAAGCCAGAGCACATGTCCTGCTGACTGCAGTCAATAACTGCATGAGGAAAACAGCATGTCTATAAGCAAGTGGGAAAAAGAAAAATACTAATAATTTCCCAAGACTCTATGTCATATAAGTTGTGTCGATGCTACATGAAGATGAGGGATACGCCTAGCTAATTACCACATAAATCTGGGTCATCGATTGAATCTGACTTTCTAATTCAATCTGTCCGAATGTTCTTTTTAGTGCAACTGCTTTCGAACTTTGATCTTAACATTGCAAGTGCTTTTCATACTTAGAAAGTCAAGGGGATTGAAAAGTGTTGACTTCCTTGTGCAAGTAGGTAGTTATTTATGGTTGAAGATACTGAATGACTATGATGTTTTCTTCCAGAACTGGGATTACAGGCATCAAGTGCTGCTAGCTGTGGTGGTATATGAATACAGAGATACCAGAACCATAATTTGGGAGTAAATTTATTCCTTGGGGACCCAGAATCAGGACAGAAAGTTATAATAGAATTGCAAAGGGATTCGAGGATGGAGATTATTTACAGAGCCTTAAGGCTATAGCATGGTAAATTTTCTCTGCATGAAGCATTCCCTCCTCTCCTAGCCCAGTTAACTCTAATATAACCTTTCAATCCAACTCAATTGCTTTGTCTCTCTAACTAAATCAGACTCCCCCGTGGTCCTATCCATAGTACCAGTTCTTAGTTGACTTAGTATAATTAGACTTTTCCTTGTATGGGTGTCCTTCTTAAATCATGCCCTCTCCTTCACCCTTAGAGCTATACTGGGGAGGGACCGTGTCTGTTTTCACTCACCATTACACCCCAAGCATTTAATAGTGCCTGGCATACAGGAGGCCATAAGTAAATTTTTTTTAAATAAAATGATTTAAAAAAATGAATGAGAATGTGATGAGCACACATGGCAGAACTAGAAAGAAACTCTATTAACTGCCAGCTGTATCAGTCTGTTTTAAGAACTTTAAATAGTAGCTCCTAACTGAGGGTGAATTTCTGCCCCCACACTGCCGATCTAAAAATTGTACATTGTGTAATGTTCAGATCTTGGGGGAGAGCAGTCATTCCACTTAGTGGTGATGGCCTGAGATTTAACAGACACTTTACCTGCAAATAATCTGGGATACATGGTACCAAACAATAATTTCTAAAGTTTTTGTTCCAAAATGCACAGAAAGGACTTCTAGACTAAACACTCCTTGTTGGCCATCAGTAAAAAGGTTCTCATTTTACCTTTGGTCTAATACCTCTTAAAGCTGTAGGTAAATAGCATCGAGTACATGATTTATAGTGCCTAACTACTTATCTCTTTGACTTGGGTAGGAGATATTAAGCTTTGTAATATATATAAAGTAAATATATATGTATATATATATTGTGATATATAAAAGTAATATATATAAACACACATACACAAATACATTTATAATACATTGATATATGTCTCTTGGTAATAGCTACATATTCATAAGCACAATACTCTCATCATTGACCATTAGGAAAATTTTCAAATTTCAAATTCTCATGGAAATGAACAAAATTTAAGTAATAAAAGATTTAAAAATCCAATCTTGATGGAATTCACTACTTAATTTGTTTATCCATTTTTGCTGCTTTTTGCATTTGAAACCAGTACATTTAATTAAGCTCTGACCCAAGCTCAGCTTTAAGCCTAGCTCTGTGCCTGACATTCAGGAGTCCGTCAGTAAATGGTATTTCCCCTCCTCATTGTCAAATTCTGGGCTTTCTTCTAAGAAGTGATGCTTTCCAGTTTTAATGTGAAACAGAGTAACGTTAGGCAGACTGAAGAACAACTGAGGCAAATCTTCATGGTCTGTCCTGATGTGAAAAACTTAAATTTCTGATATACTTGTGTTCAAAATGAGTCCAAAATAGTACATTTTAGAGCATAATATTTCAACTACCTGACATTTTGGATAATATATGCAATTGTCAACTCCGTTATGCTGCACAGATTTTTAAGGGTTAATTTCACATGTGCTAAGGATACTATTCTCTCTTTCAGTCTAAGTGTAATTTTGCACCAGAGATGTCCTGGCCACAATCATAAGGAGGTACAGGCTAATGCCAGTGTCAGAGCAGCTTTTGTGCATGCCCTTGGAGATCTATTCCAGAGCGTCAGTGTGTTAACCAGTGCACTCATCATCTACTTTAAGGTGAGTGTGTTTGAATTTACCTACTAAAGTTCTTAAAACAGTTGTAGTAATCTTAGAGATTAGGTAGTACAGAAGCTGACCCTTCAATATTAACTTAAATGAGAGTAAACAGCCTATGTTTGCCTACACACAAACTACTCTGAAAAGTTTAAACAAACATTCAAAGTCCTGAGACCTTAGACATTCAAATTCCTAAATTCCATGTTTCTAACTGTAGGGCTACCAATCTTTCAAGAAAGGAATTCCTTTTGTCATTCCTTTGTGGGTTAAGATAGACAGCATGGAACCATGAATACATTAGGGTTCTTGGGTTGTAAGAAAAAGAAAAGATCTTTAGCTCACTTAAGCAAAAATATATTTATTGACTGAAAATTATTGGACATACTCCTGGACAGAAATCAAGGTAGAAATAAGAGCACTATGAGTATCTGGATTTCAGAAACCATTTAACTTCTCTCCCGGGCACCACATGGAAATGACTATGACTCAACCAATTTCTTTCCCATTTCTTGTTGCTCTGCTGAAGATTCATACTTCTGGGAAAGGAATTCCAAACGACCTAGCTTGGCTGAGGAGGGTAGAGCACTTGATTGACTATTCCACCAACAACACCCACAACGGGGGGGAGGTAACTCTCCCCAGGTCAGGGTGTTAATGGAAAGCTGAAATGGATCCTGAATGAGCCTCTGACACTAGGCAAACATTGGCTGCAGATCTCTGGTAATGCCATCAATCAACAGAGATGGCGTAGGGTGGAGGAAGGGGATAACGGAGGAGAAGAGCATGTAGCTCTGTTTGTATCATGATTGTCCAGTTAATGGGACCCCATTAGTTTTCACTAAAAAATGAAAACATGCAAATAAAAATTACAAAGACATATCTGAATTCAGTTGAGCAAATGCTCACTGAAAGCTTTAAGTTTAAGGAAAAATAATTCAAAATTGTATAGGTTAGTGGAGTTTGAGAGTACTCTTACAAGGCTAGGTTGATGCTGAATTTCTTAGAGGTAACAAGGCATGGATTTTTCTGTGGCACAAAACTTCATCACAGGCATAATGGCGGCTGTTTCACCCTGTGGCTAAAGGCTCCAGTGGTGAAAGAGAGCAAGGAAGAAGATTTCGTTCTGACCCTTAGGACTGTATCAAAGATGCCTGCCCAGAGTACGTGTCAGAAATAAACTAACCGAGTCTGCCAAGACCAAGCTTCAGCTGTACTTGGTCATATGCAGATAATAATACTGAGCAGAGGAAACCCTTTCTTCTCCTCATAGTAAAGGCTGAAAAGTCACTGGATATTGTGTAAATTTGTGCATAGTTTCATCACATACTCTCTATTTCTATTAATTTGAGAGAAGTTAAATCAGGCCTTTGGAGACACACTCAAGGATGTCTTTCCCTTTACTTCTTCAATGATCAGGAGAGCATGTCCTGTAGACCTTCTTTTTTCAGGCACTGATAGTTTAAAGCTGAAAAGAAGGATTGAATCTCCAGGAAGTCCTGCCTCTGAGCTAGATGTCAAGTGATGGGTGAGGTGATAGGGAGGGAAGGAGGCAGGGAGGTTCACTTATCTGATTGATCAGACTTTCTGCATGGGAGGACTGAATTCAGTTAACCAAAGTGCCTGTATTCTCTAGCCAGAGTATAAAATGGCCGACCCAATCTGTACGTGTGTCTTTTCTGTCCTGGTCTTGGCCAGCACCATCATTATCTTAAAGGACTTCGTCATCTTACTCATGGAAGGTAGGAGTGATTTTATTGTTATTCCCAGGATCAGTGGTTTCTCTTCCCTATAAGTGCAAAAGGGATGGCCTCAAGGCATGCTCACTGTTAATGTGCATTACAGGGAAAATGTAAACTTAAAGAATTTCTGTGTAAATAAATATTATGATTTTCATTCATACAGAACAAATACGAAGAATTGGCTTCTGTCTTTCCTTCAGCAACTGTTAAATGATATGGTATAGTATAAAAACAGCATATACAAACATTACACAGAGAAGTTGAAGGAGACATTGCAAAAATATGAATTTATCCAGAGCTATGTGGAGAAGACCTAAGAAAGACTGTATAAATTATCCCTCAGGAAGCATTATAGCTACTGCAAAGGACTTGCCTAAAACCTTTGTTAGATGAGACCAGCAGTTTTCATACCTTAGTGGCTTCAGAATCACTTGTAGGGTCTGTTGAGACCCACTGGGGCCACCCCCACAGTTCCTGAGACAGTAGGTCTGGGGTGGGGCCTGAGAATTGAATTTCTAAAAAGATGTTGATGCTGATAGAGATAAGTAAGGCAAGAAAGAAAAAGGGTAGTGAGATTGTAACTCATCTCAAGGTTCCTGGAGGAATGACAGCAGGTCTTCAAAGGGTCAAATGCCACTACCCAGAGATGAAACATTAGGCTCAACAGTCAATTTAGGTCCAAATACCAGGGGTCTAGAATTTGCATAACATTGCACTCAGAGCACGGCCTTTAGAATCTGACATCCCACTTCCCTATGGTCTTGGCAGTGCCTCTTAACCTCTCTGACTTCCCATTTCCTCTTCCCCAGTTAAATATGAATTGTTAATATTGCTAACTAGCTCTTAAAGTTCTTATAGCTATTAAATAACTGTAAATAAAGTACTTAGCACAAACCTTGACATGTAGAAGTTTCTCATAAAGGTGTGTTTTTATTATTGTTACAATATAACAATTTCACGCTTGACTCCATACACATTCTGTGGCTAATCTGAGACAAGAACTCCTTTAAATTGTTTCTAGCACCTTGAACTTTGTGCAACTCATAGAGTGAAAGAACATTTTGGCCGGCTAATTGTTACCTCCCTGAAAAATATGAAGTGGGATTAAACTAAATATAATTGTAGAGTTTTAAATTAGCCCCAAGGAGGAAACCCCCATGAGCAAATTCTTCAATCCTGTAAGAGGAGGGCTAAGGATTCCCTGTTCCTTTAAATGAGTGGTTCCCAACTAGCTTCTCATTACCATCATCTGGAAAGCTTTTTAAAACTACTGACTCCAGGCCCCACACTGAGATTCTGATTTAAATGACTGGAGGTGAGGCTGGCTTTGAAGTTTTTTTTTTACATGCAGCCAAGCTTGAGAACCACTGCCAGGTAGAGCTGCCCAGTGCCTTATAAATGTCAGTGTGGTGGCTCTCAACTTTGACTGCTGTTGTTAGAATCACCAACTAAGCCGTGAAAATACTGATGCTGGGTTATCCTCAAAGGGTCTGATTTAATTGGTCTTGGGTGTAACCTGGTCAGCAGGGTTTCTAAAATCTCCTCTAATGATACTAAGTGCATCCAAGATTGAGAGCCACTCTGGAAGCACAGAGATTTCACATCCTCACCCACAGACAGGTTCTTTCGGAGGACTGGAATTGAGCTGAGGTGTATTTATTTTTAACAAACTCAACAGGTGAGTTGTAAATATATGACTGTGTTGTATATACATGAGGCTAAAAAGTGGTCATCCTTAGAACTCTCTTCTATAGCATTCTCTTTAGATTATCTTTAGTTGATAAGGATTTACCCATTATGTTAAACATTGTGCTGGTTGAGTTGATTTTTTTAAAAAGTTCTTATATCAAACTGATGCCTTTAATGATTCTAAATAACCGCTGGCTCGGTTTTTCTCTCTGTAGCTAGCCAAAGCAAGCACCTCACACTTTCATATCCTCTCATCTTCTAAATTATGATCTTTGCAATGTATGAGAAAGATGATCCTATTTCCCTTCACCTTCCCTTCTCTAGACTAGAGACATGCTGGTTCCTTCAGCCTGAAAGAACAGCTGATGAGTGGCTGGGCTCCCCACCCTCCTGGGTGCCTCACACCATTTCTTTAGAAATGAGGGTGACAGTTAAACTGTTACGTTTTGTGACCTGGGCATTAAACCCTGACAATGTGCCTAAAATAACAGAAATTTTATAGACCAAATAATATGATGGTATTATAATGTTAAGTTCACTAAGTGACTTTTGGGATAAATAGCATTTGTAAAGCATTACAGTTTACAAAGAGCAGATATTTTCTGATTTGCTCCTCAAAGAACTCTGTGAACTATATATTGCTCTTATTACCCTGTTTTACTAGAAATGTGTTGAGGATCAGAGAAATTCCAAGATTTGGGTAAATTCCTAACAGTTGTAGTCAGAATGCTAACCTGGGATTGATACCAAATCCCAGGTTATCTCCTTATGCTTTCCAAAGTCTTTGTAAAGATAATTGGGAAAAATACAATTGGTTTAATAATACACCCTGAAAACAAGGAATGATTCATGTTGTTGGTTATTGCATAGTAAGTTCTGCAAATATTCTTTGATTGATGGCAAATCTCATGTGTAAACATTTGAGACAAGAAGCCAGAATTGGGGAGAGTAAGTTAATGTTTTGGTGAGAACTTTGCAGCCCCGTTTGGCCATGTCACCAATCTGTATTTAGTTGAATACCAGCAGCCTTCCCCTCTTCCCTTTTATCAGGTGTGCCAAAGAACCTGAATTACAACAATGTGAAAGAGCTCATCTTAGCGGTGGATGGCGTGGTGTCTGTGCACAGCTTGCAGATCTGGTCTCTGACAATGAACCAGGTGGTTCTCTCGGTTCATGTTGTTGCAGGTCAGTGAGCTCTGAAAACACCCTGACAAAATTCTGTCCTTGTCCCATAAAGCCAGTAATTTTCACCTTTTTGTAGAGCTGCCCTTAGTGTCTGTTCCCTGTCAAACAATCGTGAATTATTTTGTGTTACCAAAGGCCTTTGAAAACCACCCCCTTGTGGATGTTGTCACAGCAACAATGATACTGATGACACCCCTTGAGGCTGACTTGCATGAGGTGGAAGGTAGAACAAATGGCTAAAATGCCATGCAGACTTCAAGGCCTTAGACTGAAAATTATGCTTCAGAGTACTATTTGTCTTGGTGCCAGATCAGTAAAATAATTGGGATGGGATGAATTCAAAAACAATTCTTCATTGAGTATCTGATGGATATAAGACGTTTTGCCTATCACTGAAGATAGTGAAGGAGACACAGGTCCCATCCTTAAAGTTCTAACAAACTAAAAGATACACCCGAAGAAAACAGTGGTGGGTTACTGAATGGTTAGAAGTTCTGTAACCATGTGAGATAATTCATAGGATGTAGGGTTTATTCTAAACTACCTCCTCAAGTAGAAGGTGATTTTGTTCATGATATGTCCTAGGGCTGGAAACATAGGCAGCGGTGGTGGTGGTGAGTCTTTCCCTGCCTCCAGAGACAGCTCAGGCCAAGGCCAAGGATAATATGCTAGGTTACTAAACTGTAACTCAAGAAGTCAATTGAGGCAGGGCACAGGAACCTGGAGAGGCGTCTGAGGACTGTGCTCTCTCAGACATCCTCATCTTCACTGAGAGGCTCAGATCCGACTACAAGCAATTTAAAATATCCACTACACCAATATTTCACTGCACATGAAAGAATCTACTCAACAATCAGGTACCATGGAGGAACTTTACAGCCTCCTGATACCTTTTGGGACAAGAGGAAAGATGCCAGTGAGGGTTGCAGCTCCAAGAATGGTCTGTGGGGAGCTCTAAATGCCTCCTGGTTCCTGTCAGTAGCCTTGATGTAAGTTCTGATTAGATTTAAAGGCTGCAACCCAGAGATCCCTGGGGACTGGTGAGCAGTGCTGTTTAAGAAATAATAGTTCTGTCCTGGGTTTTTCTAGGCCTTATCTCTCTCTTTCATAGTCAGCTCCTAGGAGTGCCAGGCCCCAGAGAGAACCATGAGCAGGAAGAGTTCATACAGAGAAAGGGTACTTTGCTGCATTAGAGATTTTCCTGCCTTTTCTTTGTGAATGTAGCTGATTGTCAGAGTCAAAGAGGCTCCTTCTGAGTGCTCTGCCTGTGCCCCAGCTGACCAGCTCAAAGGCAAAGTACTTGATGCTGGAGATTTAGCAGTTGCCTGTATGTGTGCAATCAGTGCCAATCTCACTATGGTTCTTTATCAACAGCAGCAGGCCGGGACAGCCAAGTTGTCCAGAAAGAGATTGCTCAAGTCCTCAGCAGTCGCTTTCCTGTGCACTCACTCACCATTCAAATGGAATCTCCAGCTGACCAGGACCCAGACTGCCTTTTATGTGAAGACCCCCGGGACTAGTTCAGCACACTGTCAGATGGAGTTTGACAGGCCACACTGCATGCTGCTCTGCAGTTTCTGGAATATAAGAAATAAGGAACCAAAGACAGAATTTTGAGAAATTGATGACACAGTACAATGCACACATTATCCTTATTTATTTAGCTCCATCCACCATGAAGGAAGATGCATTTAGATTCATCAGTCAATTGGATTATCAACTCATCAGTAACTGTGTTCAATTATAGGAATATGTGCCCTGACTGGGCAGAGTTAACAGCTGTTTGGAACCACAGGCAATAAAAAATTCATCTCCCTTCAATAACACATCCTGAGGATGAGAGGGTAAAGTTGAACTCAGGCAAGTTTTATTAAGAATCAGTGCCAAGGCAAGGAGTCACAAAATCCTTCCAAAACATGAGAAGCAAAAATAAGAAGAACCAAGTGAGGTTAAAAAAGAATCTGGAGGCCAAACATCTTAGAACTTGACTTTCCCACCAAGTTGTAATATCATTTGGGGTAATATCACTGGGCTCTCTGTCAACATTACTATTCACTAAATGGGGTAGAAACGCCCTCTTTCTATCTGGCTTGTAAATTATGTTTTAGTATGTCTAGAACTACTGAATGATATTTTACTCCTCTGAATAAAAGCCATGCACAAATCAAAAAATTGTGAAATTGCTGTTTTTTGAGTGTTTTCATATGGCGTGACCTAAGATAAAAGACAACAAGGAGGCACAGAGCATCAGAGTTCTTAGCCCAGATCATATTGGAAATTGAATAATATTTATGTAGTGCCAACTAGTGTTCAGGTATTGTACTGGCTAAATACGACACCTCGTTTCTTTCTAATGACAGATTTGGGAAGTTGAAATTAATACCATCACTGTATAGATAAGGACTCATAGAGGTTAAGAAAGTTAACCAAAGCCGTTCATTCATTCACTCAGAAATATTTTTTGATGCCGACTATGGGCTGAGTATTGGTGAATCAGGTCAATATGGCCTTTGTGCTCATGGAGTTACTTCACTTGTTGGGGAGACAGATATTCCACCAATAAACAACACCAAGAATGTACTACAAATAGCAGGAAGTGAAATGAAAGAAGAGAGGCTGATTTCGATCAGGAGATGTCAACACAGAGCCTCTCTGGAGAAACGGCATCCAAGTTGAGACCAGAACAAAAACGTTGTTGATAGACAAATAAACTGTAGGAGAAAGCATATTCTAGAAGAAGCAAGAGCATGAGCAGACACCATGAAGAAAGGACTTGGTGCCTTTGAGGAAATGAAGAAGGCCTTGTGGTGGGAGGGTACTAAGTAAAGGGGTGACTTGAAGGACATGAAGCAGGAGAGATCAGCAAGTCCAAGTTAGAAAGCTGAAACCCAGACCGGTTTTATCCAAACTCTCATCTATACTTTTTTTTTGAACACATTTTTTTTTTTGCCGTTTCTTTTTGACCAAGTAATCTGCATTGATAATCAGCCATTATTTCAGAATTGCATGCAAAAGACAAGTCTACACTCTTTAAAAGAATGGGATGAATAAATTGTTGAGTTTAAAAGTAAAGAACTGACAATATTTCTGTAAGGCCTCCTTTCCTAGGTACCTTTAAACTTGTCTCTATGTAAACCTGTTCAATAAATGTCTCTATGTAGAGACAAGAGTTTGGCTACAGAAAGAAGAAACCTGAACTAATTGAAATGGTTGTGGGTTAACCTGCGGGAAGATCTGACCCCCACGGAACCTGAGTTATGTCCGTGACAATGGGATACAAAAGGGGGATGTGAAGGGTGTGGGGCAAATAGGGCACTCTTTGATAGAGGGAATTAGAATCCGTTTCAATCCCACTCCACTTCCTTTCAGATCTGTGACCCTGAAATGGCACTTACTTCCTCTGAGTTTCAGATTTCTCATCTGAAAATGGGGATTAGACTTTCATCAAGGAGTTTCTGCTAGAATTACATGGAATAATAAATGTGAAGAGCAAGGTTCTGTGTGTGGTAAGGTGCCTGTTCAATAAATGTTCTCCCCACCAGGGTTTCTTACCTCAGCATTATCGATAGTTCGAGCCAGGTCCTTCTTTGTTGTGGAGGACTACTGGGCACTGCAGATGTTTAGCAGCATCCCTGGCCTCTACTGGCACAACTAGCACTCTCCACCCCAAGTTGCAACAACCACACACACACACACACACACACACACACACACACGCACTTCCAGGCTCTACTGTATGGGAAGAATAGTGACGGACTGGGGCATAGAGACCTGGACCTTGGGGTGGCTGCCTTGTAATGAGAAGCCAACAGGAGGGTGCATGGCTCCAGGCTGTTCCTCTGATGCCAGGCCTACTTCTGCTCACTTTCCAGATCCTTCAGCAATGGGACAGGAATACTTAATATGATTTGTCGGAGACTAAGACATTCTTTGGGCTGTGTTGCACTCCTAGACCGGGTTACTGTATCTTAAAGCTAAGGACAAATGCTCTCATTTTTATCTCTTCTTGTCCTTATGGTAAAGAAACCTAGACAGAGGGTGTCTCCTTGATCCAGGTGCAGGCATGGTTCTGTCCTCTGAGCAGAGAGCTGAATAGGAAGGCTAGACCAATACCTTCTCTGAAGATCAGTCCTCCGTCTCCCTCTCCCTCTTTCTTTGCATAATAGGGGAAATTGAATGTGCTGGTCTCAAAATTTAAATTAAATAGTAGAAAAGTAATGGACAGCTCAGTTCAGCTTTAGCTTAAGAAGTGTGTTTTATGCCACAAACATTTCATGGGTTATTGGATCCTGATGCAGACATTAATGATGTGGTATTTTGATTCCTCTTCTGCTATTATATTTTGTATGACTACTTCTTTTCTCCATGTGGAACTGGGGCAAGGCAAGATTCTCTCATGCGAGTCCTTGTTCACATAACACCAATGCTTCTAAGCCCTGACTGTAACTCAGCATCACCTCTGGAGAGTAAAAATAAAGAAGTGTAGGCTTACACCCTGATAATCCTGAGTCAGTGGGTCTGACTTGGAACCTGAACGTAGCCAGAGATGGATCTAAAGAAAAGCCAGAGGCTAGAAGAACCTCAGTCAAAGGAGATCCCTAGTAGGGGATTCAGACACATGCCCAGAGAACCACAATAATATATTGAATTTCAATGACGTGTCTGGGGTATATGGGGAGCATAGAGAAAGTGATGAGAAGCGCTCTGTGGGCATAGCCGTTGACTCATTGCACTGGCAGTTGCAATGGACTTCAAATTATATATGGAGGTTCTCTAGACAGAAGAAGGAAGGGCATTTTAGATCAAGGGAAGACTATATGTAAGGCATGCATATATTTATCCATTAGTTTTCAACTTGCAAAGCAGAATATATGTAGCAAAGAAAACTTTCAACTCTGATTTTTAAAACTATATAATATTTACTACTTTATCATTATTAATATTGTAGAGAACAGAAATTATGCCTTCAATGATTTTATGTCATTGTCAGCTCTAGGAGGGTGCTGGAAACCTAGCAAGTATTAATAATTGTTGTTGCAATTATTCTGGGACTATATGGGGCCTTGTCATTATTTTTAATTTACATATATATTTTTCTGAAATTTGGAGGGCCAGGAAAACATTGACTTTGACTGAGGAGGTCACATCTGTGCCATCTCTGCAAATCAATGAACGTTGCTGAAAGAGCTGCTTAGCATTCTGCTGACAGCCCCTGCTCAGTGGAAGCAGACTTATCCCCCACCCTGGTAAGCACGTTAGGCAGCCAGAATTAGAACCACTCAGGTTCCTGATGCTCCCACCACAACTGGCTCTCAAAATGGAAGGGACTGTCACCAAATCATTACTCCTGTCTCAAGGGCCACTGAATGGTTTTGCTTTTCATGTCTTGTGCAGGACAGAGCCCTTAAGACCAAATGACATAGCAAACACACAAGTTCTAGTATAATTGTTTGCTCTGCTTTCTTTTAAAAATCATGTTTATCTTTGATTTCATGTCAGAAACACACAGAATGCCAGGTAATCATAATGAAGGTAGATTTGTATGTCAACCAAAAGAATTGCCCCACATCCCCTAGCCATTTCTGCTATTTCCCTGAAATTCTACTTCTTTACTTGGCTGGATGGTGGATATTTTTGTGACAAAGTGTAAGGCGATCTGCAATGGGAACTTGAGACGAAACTGTAGATGTCACTGCAGGGCTTTATGGACCATATATCAGTTTTGGAGGTCTGCTTCCCCCTTTGCTTCTTCCTTGTCATTATCATGAACTCCAGGCCATTGAAGTTACTGGAGTCGTGCCTCAGAGTTCTTTACTTTGTGGCCTTGTATTCTCTCTGGCTATCAAAACATTAATGATCTTTCATGTCCTTCAAAGCAACACACTTTATTCCTCAGTGCTGAAATCAGGCCAAATTTACCACCACCCTCCATCCTTCATATGCTTCTCTGTCACCCAGCACCCAGTCAAGATTTATCTAGCGCTCAACGGTGATGTTAGGGTCCATAAAAGGAATTTATGTGTTCCATATGTTTGGTTACAGATGGGAAATGGGAATGTTAAAGGACATGAAGGAAAGAATGTTTATACTTTGAACATAAGTTCTGTAGTTAGACTGAGTTTGAATCTGATCTCTTCCCTTTATTAGTTCTGTGACCTCGAGCTAGTTACTTAAATGTGCTCTCCCTCTGTTTCCTGATCAATAAAATCTCCCTATTCAGTTGTATGAGAATTTAAGAAATTAGGATACTTAAAGAGGCTGGACTTGTGCATGGCATGTGGTTAGCATTCAGGAAATAGTATCTTTTGTTTATTTTTCTATACAAATAAGTACATATGTGTGTGCACCAACACAGATTTATATCATCCCAAACTTTAAGGGATTTTGAGTCTTCAGCACAACACCTACAAGAGAATGGGGAAAGTACTGGTGATGTTACACAGCTCTTTCTCTCATATGGAGCAACTGAGGGCTTGCTGAAATACAGGCGTTTACCGAGCGAGGGTTAGCTTGTGAGGGAGTCACGGATACCTTAAAATAGTTGAGTTCCTCTCTGACATGCTCTGAAAACTACTTTCATCTTTGAAGTAAAAGCTGAATTAGGCACTCAAAGTGCATTAATTAATAAAGCCTAACTGTCCAGTTTAATGAAGGCAGATTCATAGATCTTCTAGACTTCCTAGCCTGCTCCTGTGAAATATCACTTCCTTAGTCTCCATCTCTCTCCCTCTCTGTTCTAGCTACTGCTTGCTCTTAACCAGATGCAAATTCCTTCTTCTGGTCTCTAAGCTGTCATTGGCATATATAGATCATTTACTCATCTGTTAAATATTGCAGAGCCAACAAAAGCCTTTAGCGCTCTGGTGTAAAAAAAAAAAGTGCCCCTGGGCATATACATTTTATAAATTCTTGAAGAATGTTGCCCTCCACTTCCATCTCTGCCCAGTGAAATGTAAGCCAGAGAACCCCTAGAAGAGAGGAGACTCATTTTCTGCAATTAGCTTTAAAGTACCTTCAGGAAATGATTTTCTCACTCATCTCCCTGCATTCCCTGTTTTGGATCACAGGGCAATCTGTTTAAATGACTAATTACAGAAATCATTAAAGACACCAAGCAAATGTTGTCTTTGAATACCCACATACCAAGTTTTACAAGTCCTGCTTGACATGACAGTGATGAAACCACTTAACAGTCCAGCGCAGGCGGATATATACATAAAAAAAAAGGTGACCATATGTGGTTCAATTTCCTAACTTTCAGATTTCACACTTAACGTTGCCATTCTGTTACTGGGCACCTGTTTAAATCCTATTTTTAAATGTTAGTTTATGTTGTTTAAAACAAAATCAGGGAAAAGAGTTTGGGTTAAGCCATCATCTTTTTTATCACTAAAAGCATGGCAGAAAGTGTTTCTCATAAAACCAACCAGAGCTGTAATGAGAACACACTCAATCTCATTGGAAGGAAGAACCAGTGAGGGAGCAGATTGGTCTAAGAGAGATCAAAGATGATCTAAGAATTAGAAGCACTTCTGAAATCAGCCTGGTCATTGGTAGGAAACCCCAGTGAGGGTAAAAGATGCTGGTTAGAGGCATTGGTAGCCCTTAACAGTTGTTAACAAGCAAATGTGTGCTTCTTCTGCTATAAAGGCCAGGAAGTGATGAGAGATGTCTGTTGAACCAAATAAGCTGAACTGCACCCTTTTGATGTGTGTCAATCAAGCACTAGGAGACAACGCATCACTGTAATTGCCCTATATTTCCTTTCTTCAAAGCAGTGCCATTTGCTAAAAACATAATTGTCCTATTTGCAGACATTAAAACCATGTGGTTTTTGTACACTGTCTAATGGGACATCAAATGTTATTTCCCTAGATCTGTAGAATTTCGGAGTGTTTTTGGATATTACAGAAGAAGAAAGGCAGTCAGCTGTACTGAGATATTGTAAACCATAGTGAATTAACCTGTAAAACAGAATCAGAATCAGATGTGACTTTGGGATCTTGTTTGAAGTTGAACTGTGTTCTTCAGATCAGAGTAGGCATTTAATAAATTAATGTCCTGTTTCTTCTCCTTTTCCTACCCTATTTTTTAAGAGCTGAAGAGAGAATTGTACTTGGCATATACATGGGAATGATGAACAAGAATTTCTGTTACTGTCCCATTCTCTGCTCCAAATTTGTCTCTGACATGGCAGAAGTACACAGTCAGAAATACGAGTATTCTGGGCTGACGTATCTTTAGAGCAATGCTTTCTATGAAGAATTAATGGCCCAGAAAGATGAAGCCTCCTTTTCTGGTTTCCACTGAGTTCAACACCTTGTATGAATTTAGAATGAGAAACGACAGTTCAGATTTCCCTGGTTCAGTAAGCTCTGAATTCATAAACAAAAAGCAAATGCCCTTTTCATTTATTTTCCAATCCTTTCTAAACATAAAACCATCAAGAAAATATTTCAGGATCTTAGATTAGAACATCTTTTATGTTGACTTTAGAGAAAATTCTGAGAGGTACCATGATCAAGCATAGCTAACAAGCATGCAATTATTTTCTCCTTCTCTTCCTACTTCTTATCATAATCATTATTTTGATAACAACCTAAAATTTTAAATACTGTAGAATTAACCACTTATGCCCCAACTGTGGACAATGTTTTACCTGGATATAAATATTGCACAATAGTAGAGACATGTTGATACATAGAATTTGAAGAAAAGTCTAATCTTCTACCCTGAGACTTTTCATTTACTAATATTTAGTGATCAATTACATGTCAGGCACAGTGTTGGAGAGTACAATATTGCCTTAGATATGTTTTTTTTAGTCTAGAAGACTTTTATTTATAGTAAGGATTAGGAAATGGCTGAATAACTAAACCCTGGAGGTCCTGAAAACATCCTGATACTCATATGCTAGGAATCAGCTCTGAGAAGTAAACAAACCTGCATTGCTTCTACCTTGAAAAATGTATTTCATAAAGGTATTTATTGCTCAGGTATAGTGAAATCATGAAATTAGCATTTTCCTGATGAAAATTTACTGTTTGTTCCAGAACTTGGTGAAGTATTTCACTTCACTTGTTCTCCAATTGCTGAGATATCAGTGTCTCTTTTTGTACAAGAGCAAATATTGGGCAATGACTTGAGGGTTAGATGGGCTTGGAATGTCAGCGGTAGAATAGATAAGACTGAAAACTGAGGAAAAATTTAACTAAGGAGGTGAAAAATCTGTACACTGAAAACTATAAGACATTGATGAAAGAAATTGAAGACAAAAATAAATGGAAACATATCACATGTTCATAGATTGGAAGAACTGGTTTGTTAAAATGTCTATACTACAGTTATCTGCAGATTCAATGCAATCCCTACCAAAATCCCAGTGGCATTTTCCACAGAAATACAAAAAAAAGTCCTAAAATTCATTTAAACCACAAAAGACCCTAAAAAAACAAGTAATGTTGAACCAGAAAAACTAAGCTGTAGTTACCACACTTCCTGGTGTCAAAATATATCACAAAGCTACAGTAATCAAAACATTATGGCATTGGCATAAAACAGACATCTGGGCCAACAGAATACAGATCCCCAAAATAAATCCATAATGCACTGTGATCAACTAATCTTCGACAAGGGTGTCAAGAACATATAATTGGGAAAGTGCAGTCTCTTCTATAAAAGGTATTAGGAAAACTGGAGATCCACGTGTGGAAGAATGAAACTGGACTCTTATCTCAGACTGTGTTCAAAATGGATTAAAGACTTGAAGGTAAGACCTGAAACTCTAACACTACTTAAAGAAAACCTAAAAAAAAAGCCTCTTGACATGAGTCTAGGCAATGATTTTTTTTGGATATAACCACAAAAGCACAAGCAGCAAAAGCAAAACAGGTTAAGTGGGACTGCATCACCCTAAAAAGCTTCTGTACATCAGAGGAAACTATTAAACAAGCAAAGAGACAACCTATGGAATAGGAGAAAACATTTGCAAACCATACATCTGATAAAGGGTTAATAACCAAAATACATAAGGAACCTAAACAATTAAAGAACAAAATCAAATAACATTATTAAAATATAGGCAAAGAGCCTGCATACAATTTCTCAAAAGAAGACATTCAAATAGCTAACAGGTATATATGAAAAAGTGCTCAATTTCAGTAATCATTGGGAAATGTAAGTCAAAACCACAATGAGATATCATCTCACACCTGTTTAAATACTATTACCAAAAAGACAAAAGATAACATGTTGGAGAAGGAACTGTTATATATGCTGGTGGGAATGTAAACTGGCATAAGGCATTATGGAAAGCAGTATGGAGTTTCCTTAAAAAATTAAAAATAGAACTACCATATGATCCAGTAATCCCATTTCTGAGTATATGTTCAAAGGAAATGAAATCAGCATTTAGAAGGGATATCTATACTCCCCTGTTCACTACAGCATTATTCACAATAGCCAAATATGGAAACAACAAAAGTGTCTGTTGACAGACAGGTAGATAATGAAAATGTGATACACACACACTCACACAAACACACAGACACACACGCAAAATGGAATATTATTCAGCTTTAATAAAAGGAAAACCTGTCATTTGCATTAGCATGGATAAACCATCAACAGTATGCTAAGTGAAATAAACCAGACACAGAAAGGTAACTCCTGCCTGGTCACACTTATGTATGGAATCTAAGAAGCTTGAACTCATAAAAGTAGAGAGTACAATGGTGGTTGCTGGGGGGCTTAGGAATAGGGAAAATGGGGGGGAATGGATAAAGGGTACAAAGTTCCAGTTATGCCAGATGATTAAATTCTGGGGATCTAATGTACAGCACAGTGACTATAATAATAATGTATTGTATAACAGAAATTTGCTATGAGAGTAGATCTGAAGTATTCTCACCGTACATACACACAAAAGTTAACTCTGTGAAGTGATGGATATGTTAATTGCTTTAATTGTGGTAATCATGTCATATAATCAAAACATTGAGTTCACATCTTAAATACATACAATTATTATTTGTCAATTATACCTCAGTAATTCTGGGAAGAAAATAAAAAAGGAAAGAACTCTGGGAAAGGTGAGAGGAGGAGAGTGCTTGTGGGTGAGTGGGGTTGGGAATTTGGTATTGGACAAGTTATTAAACCAAAAAAGCAAAGATATCAAATAGGTATCGTTTATATGAGTCTACAGTTCAGGAGAAAAATCTGTCCTGCAGTTACAAAATAGTTTTGTGGGCTCCGTGTGGTCAGATGGGTGTCCATGGTGATGAAGGCCATCTTATAGTTGCACATCTGGAACGCTTAGCCTCTGAGGTAACAGGGGAGAGAAGGCGAGACACGCTGGTTTTTAACCACATCTTAAACTTGTTACTTACAGTGCCTTTAAACTGACACTTCTCACTTCTGCTTAGAGTCCATTAGCTAGAATCAATCACATAGCCCCAGCCTAATGGGAAGTCATTTGGGAAATACAGGCAAGCACATGGATGACTGGTACTGGCAGCCACTAACTCAGGGAGAGAAGAGGAAACTGCTGGAGTGATGTACACAGAAACAAGAAAGGACCTAGTGTGTAAGTGGTGGGCCTGGCTCTACAGGCGGCACGGGAAATTTCTCTACAGAACAGGTGATCTACAATAACAGAATTCTGCTGGTTGGTGGGCAGATGCAGTAGAGGCAGTCTGCCGTTCTCTTCTGATTGCTCCATTTTTCTAGTGAAGTAATGAAGTCGTCATCAAGGAGAGAGGACCGTGAAAGGACCATTGCCTGGTTGTGCCACTTAGTAAGCTGCTGTCTCTCAGTTCTCAACCCACTTTATACTTGGCTTCGGGATGCTGGGACTGCGGCCATGCTAACTGCATTTCTCTTTTGCTAGCTGCTGGGAGGAGGCCCTAGAAGGAGACCAGAGGCTATGGGGAGGAGAAGGGGGCTTTCTTCTTGTTTCACTTCCTCCTGTTCAGAGTCAACCCAGCAATGCTCCTTTGCCTTGGCAGGGACAGTTCATCCCAGTTCCAGCCATATTCCCTTAGGCAGTCACGAGCTCCATGGTGACCCTCTCCAGGCTAAGACACCAGCATCAACTGCTCAGTGCCTGCCCCTCAGAGGACAGAGTTTTAGCTCTACGGGGGTTCACTTCTCCAAGCTTCTATTAATTTCCAAAGCCCTAGGAATGTTAACTGCTTTCTGCAATTCTGTATTTGATATTTTAGTGTTCTCTTTTAGCTTTTCAGTTCTTCAATTGTATATTCAATGGAATGCATTCAATTTTTAAAGGTCCCTTTATATAGGCCAGAAAATTTTTTATGGTACATTTTGATCATTTGATTCTTCAAATAAGTCCTTTCTTTGGCCTTTCTTTTTAAATAGATAACCCATACCTTCTATGACACCATCAGTGTGGTTCACAAGTCCATGTATGTTTAGTTAAAATACATGCGTGATATGTAAAATAACTAATGTGATCTCACTGCACCCTGTTTGGAATAGTGACTGTCTGACATGAGAAAGCTATTCAAACTATCTATGCCTTAGTTTTATCACTGATGAATGGGTTAATAATTCCCACTTAATTTTGGTAGATGAGAGGACTAAATGAGAAGTTGCAGAATGCACTACTCATAGTAAGTTCTCAATAAATTCTAGGTATAATTTTCTTATTTTTTAAAGAATCTACTCAATGGCCCCTCATCCAGAAAGCTTTCTGTGATGTTCCCCCCAATGCCAACTGATCCATCTTCAGGGCTACCTTTTGAACCAGGTATTTGCTTGTGCTTTTCACATTTTGCATCATGTCTGTTGTGCTTATATCTGTTTCCCTCTCTATTTATCTTTGAATGGTAACACCTAGCACATGGCCTAGCACAAAACAGTATTTAATTAATTACCTTAACTGGAGTATCATATCTGTGTCCAGTAGACCTTAACAGTTATTAATGAGAGTGAGGCATTTTAATTCTCTCATGTTTTGTTGCAAACATCAGATATCTGCATTTCAATTCTAGCCTTGGATTCACCTGGTCCTTGGTTCTAATCCAGTATTTTTTCTAGCTGCACGGTTTTGGCTACATTATAAAGTAGAGTTAAGCTTCTCACAATAAGATGGGGATACTGACAACTGTAATACAAGGTTGTTGTAATTGTTAGATAGTGAATGTAACACTCCCAGCCCTGTAGCTTGCACACAGCATGGACTGAGTCTAAAAAGTTTCATTCTCTCTGAAGTAGAGGCCTGCTTTTAAAACATGGACTTGTGAACCACACTGATGGTGTCACAGAAGGTATGGGTTCTTATTTGAAAAGAAATACCAGTGGACTTATCTGAAGAATCAAATGATCAAAATGTACCATAAAAAACTTTCTGGCCCCTATGAGGGGACCTTTAAAACTTAAATGCATTCTCTTGAATATATAATTTTCTTTTAAGGAACTGGTACAAATGAAAAGGAAGGGGACAAGATAGAAGGGGAAAAGTTTAAAAAAAAAAAAGGAGTGGGGCAGTGATAATGGAAATGTGTAGGGCCTGGCAATATTTGGGAGGTATTTATAGCAAACTTCATTGAGATGATGCATATAAAATGCTTTGCAGAGCCCCCAGTATACTAGGGCATTATCCCAGATAAGAGGGTACATGTAAGTTGCTTTCCTTTTACATACAGAAAGAGAATAATAGACTGGGAGAGAGGGGTAATGGGGTGGAGAATGGGGTGGGTACAGAGAAGGTAAGAGGTTGGGGATAGCAGAGTAAAACTGATTCACAAGTTACACATCACTTGCATGGGGGATATTGAAAGAACGTGATGCAAATGTAATAATTAGATGCCACTTCTCTCTACACTTAACAGTCAAATAGAAATCGGGGTATTTTAAGTATTAATGCATATGTATTAAGACTTTAAGGACAGAATTTAAGGCATCCTCAAATTGCCTTTGCTTTTTCATTCACTTGCTTATTTAATGAACATTTAATGGTTGTCAAATATGTGACAGGCTCTATGGTAGACATGAGGATCCAGGAGTGATGATGACACCTACATTTTTGTGGGAAGTATAGACAATAAACAAAGACCTAAGTAAGACATTCCAGAATAGAGTAAGTGATGAGAAAATAAAGGAAGCCTCACTGAGAATGGAGTCGGGAGCCCCTGAAGGGAGAGCTCTCATGCACGTACCACTCATTGCAGACTACAGAAACTACTGGAAGAAGGAAGATAACAGTTATTTCAATAAGGAAAGGCACTTGTCACATAGGAATATGGCCTTTAAGAAAAGGAGGATCTGTCTGCCCCAGCAACAATGCACTAACTACCCCCTGCAGCCAATGCAAAACCACCACAACCTTAAACTCTTGTTCTTCTCCAACAAAGCTTGTTCAGAACAACCCTCACTAATTTCCTTCTAAAACCTAATAAAAATTGTTGTGCCCAGGCTCTCTGGACTTGCCTAGGGCTCTCCCTAACTTGCCTGTCCTGAATTGCAATTCCTCTGCTATTCCCAAATCAACTCGTTTACTTAACACAAATAAAATTGCCCTTGGCTCTGCTTAAAGTCGGCCTTACTTGGTGGTCAGAAGTGGGACCTGAAGGAGTTGCTCCCAAGGGCGACAACCCTCCGAATTGAGCAAGGTGTCCACAGGGAGCCCTTTGTGTTCACTGCCTCCATGAATCTCCATCTACTTTGGGTACAATAACTCTCCTATGGGATTTCAAGCTCCCTCCCTTTGGCTGAAGCTCTTTGACTTTGTTCCGGATTTGTTTAAAAGCTCCATCCTTTCTGGCCAGTATTTGTTTTTCTGAACCACTGATTCTGGGATCCTAATCCTCTAAACACTCTCAGAAAGGTCTTCCTTCTGGGACCCCAGCTGGTTTTATGTTTAAAATTATGGTCCCTCTTGATGCACATTTTTAACTAAATGGACCAACGAAAGATAATTTAGAACTTCAATGGCCATCATGGGGAATTTTCCACCTCCCCAAACTTGTTTTTCTCAGAACCGAATTAGAAAGCCATGGACCTAAAATTAAATAGATGCCCATTTTATTCGGTACCTGGAGGCTTCTAATTGTATTTGGGATTTCAATATCACCTCTTTACAAAATACCATTTCTAAATTAATGAAGGCAAATATACAATTCAGGGAAGGCTAAAAAGCTTCTGAGGCCTCTCTCTCCCCTCCCCCATCCACTTTATCTCAGGCACGGTCTTGCACCTGCCCCTGCCACCTACCACGCTGTCTGGCATCTTGTGCTAAGGCCCTGCCTCTAGCACCATCTTCCTCTTTCCCTCCTATGCTAGTGCCACCTTTTTTATACCTTCTGCTTCCTGGTTTTAATCCTCTCACTAAACTTCCTTTTTTCTCTAAACCTCTCCCTGTTTCCCCTTCTCCCACCCTACTAAAACCTGCCCTTTAAAAGTTAGGCCCTTTGAAGATCCAAAATCTAAACCCCTAACTTCTCATGTTCCCTGGACTAAAGGAATTGTGAACTATAGTCAAGGACTTTCCCAAAGTGTTTGAGGATCCTCATAGATTTGCTGAGGATTTTAATATAATTATTCAAACTTAGTAACCTGGTTTCTCAGACTTATATCAGCTAGTACACATGCTTGTTGGTGAGGGCCAGGCCCAACACTAGATGAAAAATGTCCATTGGTGTAATTCTGAAAGATGTCTAGAACTATAAATGGGGCAATATCCTCTTGGCCTGGTATACAGGCAATTCTTAGAGCTTTCTCCAAACCTGATGATTGGAATAAGATTCAGGCTTGTACCCAGAAGCCCAGTGAGCCCCTGCATGATTTTTATAGCCAGTTCCACACTTTTTTCAAAGAAAATTCTGGTCTTCCTTTAAATGCTGAATCCACTTGGGTAGCTTTTAATTCTATTCAATTTAATAATGGACTGAACTAGGATCTTGCTCTTCTAGTTAAACGGATGGATCAGGAGGGAGTGGGAAACTATGTCTACACCAGATTTAGCTGATTTATCAAACCAGCTTGCCCACACCCTAGATGATTCAACAAAAAGGAAGACCACTAAGATCCTTAATTTATAATTCCAACAAATGGAGGCCTCTAAACAAACCCAGAAGTCTCCTGATCTTTGCTGTTATTGCAAAAAGCCAGGGCACTGGAAAAAAGACTGTTCCAAGTCTAAGCATCAAGTGCCTTCAGCCCTGCAGCCAGCCTTTCCAGTGCCCTCCTAACTTCCAAGGACACAACTTGGTGGGACTACAGTGCCTTTTCCCAATCCTTCCTCTTAACCAGCTGGGAGAAACAACTCCCCAGATCAGGAATGAATCTCTCTCTCTCCTTTTTGAAGCCAGAGCTACACTCTCGATGCTCAAGCCTCCTGTTATTAAACAGCCTCTGCCTCAGAGTACTAAAACATTTCATATACTGGGGGTCTCAAATAACCTAACAGGTTCCTGTCTCTAACCTTACCCCTTTTTGTTTAGGCCCTCAAAGAGATAACCACCCTTTTCTCCTTTGCTCGTCTTTTGCTCACTAGTTATTGGGCCAGGAATTTTTTAGAGAAATATCAGGCTGGAATTTCTTTCTCCCAAAAGGGGAAAGTAATTCTAGAATTTGACAGTAACAAGCAAAGTATCCAACCAAATAAAACTTTAACATAATTTATTTGTTCTCTGATGGCACTAGAGCTAATTCAAAGGACACTTGTCATTTGTCCCTGTTGGATGAGCTAAAACACTCCTTAAAGCAAAATCCTGAATTGATATTGGCAGAATCCACAGCACACCACTTATTAAGATTCAAATACATCTCTCAAAGCCTCTCCCAGAATTAATCAATATCCTATTAATAGAGAAGCCCTGCAGGGAATTAAGCTGGTAATGGAAGAATATAAGGCTCAGGGCCTCATTATTCCCTGCACTAGTCCCTGTAACACTCCTCTTTTACCTGTGAGAAAACCTAATGACCAAGGATGGAGGTTTGTCCAGGATCCCCAAGTCATAAACCACCCTGTTATCCCTCATCACCCTGTTGTTCCCAACCCTCATAATCTATTAGCCTCCGTCCCTATTGAAAGTAAATTGTGCACTGTGGTTTGACTTACGCAGTGCTCTCTTTAGCACCTCAGTGGATAAGGCCAGCCAATGTTTCTTTGCCTTGGGAGGAGTACACCTGGACAGTAATGCCCCAGGGTTTTACTGAAAGTCGTTCCTACTTCTCACAAGCCGTAAAAGCTGACTTGGGTGATATAAAATTTCCTGGCGTCTGTCCTATTCAATATAGAGGGACTTGCTTCTTGCTCTCTTTCCTAAGGTTCTTCACAGAAGGACAGTATCTACCTGTTGAAACTTTCAGCCTTAAAGGAACTAACAGTCTCTAAGCAAAAGTTGAAGTTTGTTTGAACTCAGTTTTGTTATTTAGGGTACCTAATGTCAGAACAAGGGCTACACCTCGACCCAAGCAGGCTTTGTAGCATCCTGAACTTGCCAAAACCCCAAACTAAGCACCAATTACAGGGTTTTCTTGGACTGGCTTGTTATTTTCAGAAGTGGATTCCTTTCTTTCTCTCATAGCCCAGCCTTTATATCTTCTACTAAAGAACACCAACCATCTCCATTTCTGGGAATGTCAAGATGGTCTAGGTTTTAATACCTTAAGAGAAAGCTTAATAAATCCCCCCATCCTTGGACATCCCAATTATCAACTTCCCTTTTCCCTTTTTATATATGAAAAGGAAGGGAGTACCCTTGGAGTACTTACCAAAAACATGGGGACCACCATCAACCAATAGGGTATCATGTAGCCAATCACTAGCCATGGTGGCAACAGGATACCCCATGCCTGAGAGATACTCCTGCCACCATCCTTCCAGTTAAGGTCCCTGAAAAATAGTCCTGGGGTCCACTCTGACCATCCTTGTGCTCCATGTAGAAGCCCCCCGAATTTCTCATCACACCTTTCGGCCAGTCATCTCATCTCTTATGAAATCCACTTGCTAACCACTCCTCATATAACGCTTTCTTGCTGTAATAGCCTTAACCCTGCCATCCTTCTTCCCTCTAGGGAAGACATCCTTCTTGACTGGTGTTGAAAGATCACCTCCTGACTCCTCATAAAGATTTACAGGAAATGTCTTTGGATAATGTTGATTTCTCATGGTTCACTGATGGTTCTTATTTGAAAGGTAAAAATGGGAAATGTGTTAGATATGCAGTTGCAACTCCCTTTGCAGTAACCAAAGCAGCACCTTTGCCTTTGGCTTCTTGAGCCCCACAGGCCTAGTCACACACATTCCCTTGGGCCTGCATCCTAGCCAACAGCTAAAACGCTAACATCTGCACTGACAGTAAATATGCCTTTTGGAGAGGCTCACAATTTTGGAAAATTATGGAAAGAGTGTAGCTTCCTTACTTCCAGCAGGGATGAAATTCGCAATTGCTCTTATGTCCAAAAGTTACTAGATTCCATACTCCTGCCAGCCACTTTGGTTATTATAAGGTACATGAGAATTCCAAACTTGATATGATGCTAAAGGAAACCACCTCACTGACATTTCTAACAAGAATGAGCAATCAAAGAAGCCAATAACCAAGCTCTGTCATGTTCCAAAGGGAAGTTTCCCACATGATGATCTAAAAAGTGTCTGGAGACAACCAATTGGCACCAGAAAAGGAAAAACAAAACTGGAAATCTATTAATTGTTGGTTTGATAAGAAGAGGGGAATCTGTTTTGGGCATAATTTCAATCCAGTCCTGCCAGAGATTCTAAAATTCCTACTATTAACCCCTAGACATGCATTAAGTCATTGATCTGCTGATAAAAAGATAACCTTGGCAATTTAATACTGGTGAGGAAATATTAATAAGGCTGGAAAAAGTGCCTACTTTGCTTGCTCTATCTGCCCAAAATACAGTTCTGGGAAAGCTGTCCACACCTTCCCCAGACACTTTAAACTGTCTCATGGATGTCTGAGGTTAAGCAAATGGATTTTATTCAGCTCCCTCCATCTCATGGATGCAAATATACTTTAGTCATGATTTATATGTCTTCTCCCTGGACTGAAGCTCTCCCTTGTACACAGGCTACTACCTCTTCTTTCTTCTTTGGATAAAATACTATTAGAAAAGATCAGCCCTATCTGGGGAACCCCTCTCCAACTTAATAGTGACCAGGGAACTCATTTCACTGGCAGGTGATTTGACAGGCATGTGACACTGGGCCAGTTTGACACCACTCTTCACTGTGCTCACCAGTCCTCAGTCCTCAGGGCCCGTCAGTCACATGCATGGTGTCATTAAGACTCAATTGGAAAAATTTCAGAGACCCTCCAAATGCCCTGGCCAAAGGCACTGCCATTAGTCCTTTTAAATCTCAGGTCCACCCCTTTTGGAACTCATAAACTCTTACTTACCCTTTGAGATAATCACGGAATGCCCAGTGCAAGTGGCTTCTGCTTCTTTTGGTCCTGTCTTGCCAATGGGTTTCAGCCCCGGGCAAGTTCGCTATGGATTCAGTGTGAACAAAGGAATCGACAGCAAAACATTCTTGGGGTGAAAGGGTTTATTACCCGGCTTGTTCTTCCGCAGTAGGTCGAGCACTAGCGTCTCTGCCTCCACCCAGAGCACTGGGCCGAGCTCTCCATATAGCGCAATAATAGCTTATTGCCCACATGTGCGGAAGCGGCAGCCCAGCAACAGGCCAGTTACATCATCAGGTGGTTAAGTTCAGTGAGGATCCTGGCCATAAGAACCCCAACTTCCCCACAGGTCCACAGCTGATGAGAGGAGAAAGACTTCAATATTGTAAAGGCCTTATTGTTTCTGTTGAAAATAACCACACTTCAGTGGAGTGAACAATCTTTTTTACACTGCACTCCCAGGAGATGAATACCTCAAACGTCATACCTTACAATATGGAGATTTTGTCTACTGAAAAAGACTTCTCCAGAAAGACTCTCTCAACCTCATTAAAAGAGACCTTACCCAATACTGTTAACCAAACCTTGTGCTGCCAAACTCCAAGGAATAGATTCTTGGGTTCATGTGTCATATCTAAAGAAAGCACAAAACCCTGACTGGACCTGCACACCAACTGGTGACCTGAAAAAAACAATTTTCAGGAATTGAAGCACATGGTGTCTGAAAGAGACAGCTTTCCCAGGATGACTGGACCAGGCCTATGTACCTTCTTTCCCTTGCTTATTCTCTTTCTTTTTCCACCCTCTCTTTCTTTCTTAGGAGAATGCCCATCCATTCCCAAACCCTTGCAAAAGGGGGAAACCTCCTGATAGCTGGATCTGTCACCAAAAGCTCCAATCTGTTCACGATGTCAGAGACCCCTCCTCTGTTTTACCTGTAATCAATTTCTCTTTAGACCCAAATGCCCCTGTTGACTATACCGGCAGGCCTATTGCTGTTACTTGCTGAGTTAGGCTATACAACCAGGTGTTCCCATACCTTGTTTAAACTTTTCCCCAGCTGTAACCATTAAATCACTCCTTCTTTGTAATCACACAATCTTCACTCCCACTCATTCTTTCCCTTATCTGTGATCTGTCTTCCTGCATCCATGTTAAATACAAACAAGTTTATGCCTCTGCATGGTTTTAGAAAAGACTCTTTTAGGAAAGGATGGCTTCTCTCAGAATGTTATCCCAACAACTCTGACCCATGGCTTGAAAAGGATCAATCAGGAGATTCCAGCTAAGGAATATACCAATAACAAAACATGAGCTGATGTCTTCTGTGCTCCACCCAGTTTTTTATTTTTGTTTGTGGTGGGCAGCATTTCTACGGGCATATGAATGCTTAGATAGCTGGCAACTTGGAAGTCAGTGTTACTGGGACATTTTACTGTCCTTATAAACATCCATAGCAAATCAGAGGCCTCCAATTGGTCTGCTCCATTAGGCCTCCTCAGCCTTCCTAAACAGGAATTTCCAGGGAACTTACGTGACTCCAGTTTGCCTCTGAGGGGAGAGCTTTTCTCCCTTGGATTGGTGTAAGTACCAGTTAACACAGGATCAGAAATCTCTCCCTAAAGGAGGAGCGCCATTCCACAGCCAAAGCAACAGTGGCCCGACAATGATCATTTGACGTATTGGCGACATAGGTTTGGACAACTGATAACCCTTGATTACCTACTTGCTGAAAAATGAGGTATTTATGAATACCGCCTGTTGCACATGGATCAATATCCCTGGAGTAGTAGAAACTCAATTAACACCAGATCAGGGAACAAGCACACTGGTTACAACAAATTTCATCAAATGACCCCTGGTCTTTGATCTATTTAGCTGGTTAATTTCAGGTTTGGGCTCTTGATTTAGAACCTTCATACAAACTGCATTTGTCATATTTTAATTCTGCTTTGTATTACTTTTAAAATTTTGTACCTGTTCCTTCCTTGTCAAATCTCTGCAGAGGTGAGGCATCAGATAGGGTGATGCTATCTCAGTGCTCTGAGATGAGATGATCTCCAAGGCTTTCAACCTCAATAAGGTATGGACTTCACCTGGGAAAGGCCTGAGTTCTCCCTCCTACCCCTCCTTGCTGTGCAAACGTGTCCTCAGTGATTTCCAACTGTTATGTGCTTTCCCTCCCCTGTGAGACCAGACAACCCAGAAAAATCCTTCCTGACACCCAGGGACAAAAACCCAATAAATGTGGCAAATCTCAGTCTTGATCAGTGATGCTTCTGAGGAAATCTTGATCCAAGGGGGAAAACGCGGAAATAAAAGGAACCTCATTGAAAATGGAGTTGAGAACCACTAAAGGGAGAGCTCCCTTGCATGTACCACTTGCAGCCTACATGACCAACAGGAACAAGGAAGAATTATTTTGAGTAGGGAGGGCACTTTTCATATGGGAGTTTGTCTCCTGCCTTTAAAAAAAAGGAGGGTGAAGATCTCTCCCTGCCGCAGCAACAATGTACTAACCACCACCTGCAGCCAAATGAGGACCCACCACAACCTTAAACTCATTTTCCAATAAACTTGTTTAAAACAACCCTCACCAATTTCTTCCTAAAACTTAATAAAAGCTGGTGTTTCCTGTCTCTTTGGACGTGCCTATGCTTCGCTCTAGCTTGCTTGTCCCAAACTTCAATTCCTTTCCTATTCCTGGATAAACTCTTTTTTACATACATAAAATTGCTCCTTGCTCTGTTATGGAACCAGAATATACATCAGTGACGGGTTGGGATAGAGGGAGGCAGGTATCTATACAGGGTGGTCACAAGGCCCTTTATGAGTAGATGCCATGTAAACTGAGTCATGTTAGGAAGGAGCCAGCCACACAAAGTGGTGGAGGAAAAAGGAGGATGGCATGTGCAAAGGCCCAAGGCATGAAGAACTTGGCAAGCTTGAGGAAAAGAAAGGAAGGCAGTGTGCCTGAGGCAAAGTGAGCAAGGCAGAGGGATGAGGGATGAGCTGAACTGGAATAGGTAAAAGCTCTGTAGGACACATCATAAGGAACTGGAATTTTAGTAAATGCAAAGCTCTCCACTGGAGAGAAAGGCAAACTGCAGCACAAGCTTGCATGACAATTCTGTAGGTTTGCACTGTATTAGTGAAATACATTTTCAAATAAATTCATCAAAGATTTACCAAGTGCCCAAATGCCTTGTAAAGAAATGCTTCATTTTTAAAAACACACACACACACACACACACACACACACCCCAAAGCTTCTATACTCAGAGCTTTCTACTATACTCAGGGAAATAGCAGCCCACCATCAGGCCACCACCAGGGTTGGGAGAGCCGTCTGATGGCGGTGGGAACCTGGATGACTAATGACTCCCACCTCCATGCTGCTGAGACGCCTCGCTTCTTGGAGCCTCTCTCCTATCTGCCTCCCCCCAACATCTAAACAACATTTAAACAAGATAATAAAATTAACCCATATGTGGCTTTCTATCTTTTTTGGCTTTTAAGGCATGGCTTCCTTCTCTGTTCCTTTCTTTCATGCAGCTGCCACGGAAAAGCCATGGTACCCAGACAATCCTCCCCATTCACTGTAAGGCCCATATCCTGTCCACATCTAATTGGATTATCTTGACCTCCCTCCAGAGAAGGAAGTTTAAAATGTATTAGCCAAGTACCTAGGTACAGTCCTTATTTATAAACGTTGTTGCCTTTTTAAAAATTAAATTCCCAAAAAATATATAATCCACAGGGTTAAAAACTATACTTGTCAGTATGGGGTTATCTGGCTTGACTTCATTTTTCAGTTTCATTCACTATCACGTTTCCTAACGATCCTATGCTTGTAAGATCCTGAGCTTCTCCTCTGGGCCATAGTGGGTCATGACTGTTTTGGCTTGTCCACCCCATCTGAAATAGCTTTTGTTCTCTTCTTCTTTCCCTTAAAACTCATATTCTGCAAACTTCCAGTTTTAAGTCCTGGGGATGTAATGTACAGCATGATGACTACAGTTAACAACACTGCATTATATGTTTGAAAGCTGCTAAGAGAGTAGATCTGAAAAGTTCTTGTCACAAGAAAAATTTTTAGCTATGTAAGTGATGGATGTTAACTACACTTGCGGTAATCATTTCTCTCTATATAAATATCAAATCATTATTTTATACACCTTAAACTTACACACTGTTATATGTCAATTTTATCTCAATAAAGCTAGGAGAAAACGAAAACCGTTTATCTCCAACGTCTTGCCAAAAATCAGTTCTTTCTGAAGCTTCTCCAACTTCTTCCTTCAAAAGATTTGGTTCCTCCATTGTCTTTGTTTATTCCACACTTTGTAGGCATTTAGCACATCCCACAAAAAAACACAATTTTGACTTCCTCAGTTAGTGAGTTATTCAAAAGCAGTGATCTTTATCTTATTTAGCTTTTTTTCCTCCCCCAGAACCCATCTGTGTACCTAGCATCAAACTAATCATGGGATAATTTGTTGAACAAATAATTATGGAATATATCAAGTTTTAAAATATAGGTGTGGCTCATGGATCCCTGGTCGAGCCTTTAAGGAACTGGAGTGCAGGGAGCAGGTGGGACTAGGAGGCAGGAAGGACAGGCGTCAACAGAGCCCATTCTGCCATTGCATGTCATTTATGGCTGACTCTGGAGCTCTGTCTCTCTGCAAGTAAAATGGGAATAAGACTCTTGGCCCTTCTTACTCCCTTCAGTTGTTATGAAGAGCGAATGGGATAGCATAGGCAAAAGCACTTTGTGAATTGTAAACTGCCATATAATCACAGTTATTATTATTATTACTAACTGCAATGATTACTGCATGACACTACACTGTAGAAATTATACAATAGATTTACCTCTTTCCATGGGAGTATGGCTGCCCCTGCTCCCCTCTGTAACTTTCGACATTTCTAAAACACACACTCATATATACACTATTTGCCTGCCTGAATTCTGGAGAATTGCCTACTGAGATTCTTTCTGTAGGACTAATTGACAATGAGGTTGCAAATACGAATCCATGGAAGCTGAGATCATTCTTCTCATAGTAACTGCTGTGCTTGGTTCAGCAAACATGGACTACTCAGCTTTTATATTCCCAGCACTTTATCTGAGGAACTCAAGGAAATTCAATGGAAAATAAGGCAGAGGGTCTGAGCTCAAGTTTTCCCCAACCATGCAGATCAAATTTATAATACAGGGATTTAATAGGAAGGCTTGCTTAACTTGCGTGGGAATGTGGACACAGACTTCTCTGAATGCCATTTACCTGGCTGAAGCAGGTCATGAAGTTAAGAAAGCAACTACGGGATACATTTTTGGGACATGGAATAGAATCCTGTCACTGATTAACATGGTGCAGGGAGACAGCTTCTGTATTCATGTTACACTGGAATTTAGGACACCCTTCACCTTAAGATAATTTTTGGAAGGGATAAAGGTCAAGCACTTCATGGTTCTGGAAGGTATGAAAAGCTTGAAAAAGTGTGCCCACTTTCCTAATAAGAAAGGGAATTTGGCATCTGTTTCAGGAGAGGCGTTATTAGAGTGGCAAAGCCATAAACTCTCAAATGTGCTGAGGTCTCTGAAACGGAGGGTTTGGCAGTGATGTTTATTCAGATTAGGGTTTGATTTATTATAAGGGAAAAGCCTCTCTTTTCCAGTGGATCATTCCAGCTGACAGGAGTGAGATGAAGCAGAAGAAAAATCAGCAGCCTGATTGATGTGGGCTCCTATATATCACGTGCCTCTTTAGGAGGAATTAGCATCTTAGATAGAGGGCTTGGAGAATTTTAATGTTAAGTTAATTAGAAGCCAAATAACTTGGTTTAGTCAGAGGCCCCACAGGTTTCCTGGGAGCCCAGACTGAACTGGTCCAGATGGTCTTTCTTGGCTGTGCTGGTCTCAGCCACAGATCCAGCCAGCTACATGCTCCCAGCTCCATGCAGTGTGGGAGAGGCTGCCCACTTCCTCTGTGCCCCACAAACGCTGCACTGTCTCAGTGCTCAGTGAATATGAAAAAATCAGAACAGCAATATAGCCTCAGTTTGTCAAAATCTTAAACAGGGGGCAGGAGATACTGAACTGGCTGCTAGAAAGAAAGAATAGGGTCCACCCTTTTCCTCCTTATAAATGATAACCATTAATAGCGATATACTGTTGACCTAATATCATCATAATAATAGTGCCTGGCAAGGTGTCACGTCCTGGGGTGAGATGTTAAATTCCTGTCCTTGTTTAATTCTCAACAAAACTCCATGACATATATATGGTAACCTCCATGTTACAGATGGGAAACAGCTCAGATTATTTATGTGACTTGTCCAAATGTAACAAGTAATAGAACTAAGGTTCCAAAACATGCTTGTGTCATTCTAAAAACACATTCTCATTATGGATACTTGAATAACATGAAAAAGTGACACGAGGAGTGGGAGGGGACCTTCATTTCCCTCTTGGTACCAAAGGAGCAAAATTGCTTGGGAGTCGTGGAATCTGAGGTGCTAATGGGGGCTGGCATGAGCAGACTAGAAGTAAAGTAAAATGAGGATATTTTTCTGCTTTCTGTCTCCTTAGCTCACAACCCTAAGGGGTGGTGAATTTTGCCTCACTTGAGAGAGTGAATTATGCAAATAATAATGGTGATGATGATGAACACTTAGCTTCAGAGAAAATTCTCCCCACTGTTGAGTGCTCAAAATATCACCAAGGCTCATTAGCTATGGAATTGAAAATGCACCCTGTACATGTTAAATACTGAAAACATTGAATGTCCTAAGAAACTCATTGGTCTTAAATATGCCTCAACTTACTCTACTTAAAGAATGAGGAATTAGAGATTTATGTACATAGGTGTATATATATATATATATATGTATAGAATTTTTTAGTGGGATGGATAGAAAATTGTGTTTATATTTGTATTGTGAATATATTACTTATTTAAAAAACTAAACTTTGGGAAACAGTTGTTTTCCACAGCTTAAAATGTTTAAAATATACTTACTAAAGAGTTCTACATCTACAATCTCTAAATTTTCTGTACATAAAAATACATACAACAAAATTAAATGATTAGCATTTTCTACTGTTCTTCCCTTGTTTCTCATACTCAGGAATTGAGTGGGACTGAGCTTTATCTAAAATTTCAGAAAAGGCACATTTGCATATGTAATTTTCACTGCTCTATTACACAGGTCATCTGGGGGAAAGAAAAACTCAAAACTTTCAATACTTTCTAGCCATCATTCAATAAACGTGGTCTGTGGCTGCTAAATGATTCACAGCCACCTGAGGACCCACAATCTAGGTTTAACCTTGTACATTTTATGTTAAACTTATTAGACTGTGACATCAGGGGCAGAATATAGGATGGTTGGGCAGGTGAGAGGGGAAAACGCCCACTGAGTGGAGATCTGATCAACCCAAGGCTTGCTATCAGGAGGAAATGCAGGGAAGGTGTATGACAGCTTAATGGAAGTTGCTGAACTATGGACTGCTTCCCATTCTTGCAGGGCCTCTTAAGTGCAAAATGTCTTATAAGTACAGAAAGTACTTCTGCCAGTGACGTTCACATTTGTCAAAAGGCCTCCTCCAGCTGTATATACCCAAGGCAAATAGATGACCAGGGATTTCTTCTTAAAATCTTAGTCTACTCTTATTAGCATATCCAACTCATATGACTGATGTGTGAAACACACTAATCAATCCACTCTCCTTGGAAACACAAAGGTGATCATCAGAGGCTAAGTGAGGTAACAATTCAGCTGTGTTCTGGAGCCAGACCACCCGTGTGTGGATCCCAGTTCAGCTTTTTGCTACTTATCTGACATCGGTTACTGAAACTTTCTAAGGCTGAACTTCCCTGTTTATGAAAGAGGGATGATCGAATTGTCCACCTGGTAGAGTTGCAGAGTTAACATATATAAAAATGCTTAGAAGAATTCCTGGCTTTTTGTTATTATGTTATATACCTCAGCTTAAAAATCCTTCATCTACTTCTCAGTGTTCTTAGAATAAAATCTGAAATAGAAGCTACAGAAGACAATGGTCTTGCATGATCCACTTCTCCAGTCTCATCTGGCACCTCTCTTCCTTCTGTTCTTACTGCAGCCACATTCCCATTCATCTGAAGTCTCAACTTTCTCCTTCAACGACTTTGCATATTCTATTCCTCTGCCTGGAAAATTCCCACCTTCTTACTTACAAATAAGGACTAAATTCTCATTTAAGTCTTGATTTAAGTGACACACAATTAGGCCTGGCTTAGATCCTTGTACTGCTTCTTCTTTGTAGCACTAATCACATTTATAATGAGACAGAGATCTCTGCATTTTTGAAATGTCTGTGTCTGCTGCCCTCCATTGACTGTGAGTATATGCTGGTGATGAACAGAGCAACTGACATTTAATAGAGGCTCAAGGACTACTGGCTGAATAAATGTGCAAATAAAATACAAGCCTACCATGGTAATGGTTGGTACCTTGGGTTACACAACAATAAATATAGTTTAGCAATATGGGCCTGATATCACAAGTCTTTGGAGAAACTTTCAGAGATGATAAGTTTATGGCATAGAGTGTGATGATGGTTTCATGGGTGTATACTATCTCCAAACTCATCAAGATGTATCCATTAAGTATGTACAGCCACTTGTACATCAGTCATAACTCAATAAAATGGTTTAAAAATGTTCAACTGTAATATTTCTTGCATTTTTTAAATGGAGCCCAGTAGCTATTGATGTGCCTATTTCCCCACTAGATTTTATAGTTCTCAAAGACAGAAGCCAGTGGCTGAAACATTGAATCTAATACAAAGTATGCAGAGATTTAATTAAAATAGCAAAAGGTTGGTTATTCTGTGTTCTACACAGCCACCTGGCCTAGTAGATAACAAATATTCACTAGTACAAATGCATGTGTAATATGTATGAGCTCAGCTAGCAGTTGACACTTTAGGGGTACTGTTACGTATAATATCTGAGTGCTGATAATGCCTGAGGCTGTGTTTGTAGCACCTGACCTCTCTGTGCCGCATTCCTGACAAGCTGCTATGCCTACCGCTGCATGTCACCTGTCACTGTTCTGCTCCTTTGCCCAAGCAGTTGTCAAAATGTTCTCTGCTAAAGTCAGCCTATCTCAAGTTACCACATACTCTAATGTGTCTCTCTGCCAGGGTGGGGTTTAGGCTACATCATGCTGCTCAGGCTGGGTGTATATGCTTCCTTTATCAGTGTTTGGCCTGTCCTGTGAACTGTTGGTTCCCTACAAGCCATGGCTTAAGTATCTGCAGCTAAAGCCACCAATAATCGCTGGTTTCAGCCTAGCACTGTGCAGCGTGCAAGTTGGCATGATTCTAGTCTCTCTAGGAACAATGTAGAGAAGTAGTTCAGAGCATGAACTTTGGAGTCAGACGGACCTGGGTTCCATTCTGCCTCTGACATGCATTAGGTCTGTGGTTTCGAAAAATCTGAGTCAGTTCCTTCAGCTTCTAAAAGAGCTGTCTTACAGGTTGTCAAAAGGATTTATTAAGACAATGTACCTAAGGTGATCTACATGGTGCCTAGTATTATTACGACTATTACTATTGTTACTAGTTCTACTACTACCACTATTTCAGGTTACCCTGAGCTGACTGCATTTCACCAATCCATATGACACGTGGTAGTCCTGCAATTAAGTGCCTTAAGATATCTGAATACATGAATACATGGTTTGCACTCCTTAGGGAAGCCTGCAGACTCTTCCTGCTGTTGGAACCGCTGTGGTTCAAAATGTGTTGAAGGGAGGACAGGCGGATGGAAAGTGAGGAGAGATGAAAGACTTGTAAATTGAAAGTTGTACTTGGGAGGCACACAGAAGCCCTTGCTATCTATTTTGCAAATTAGTTTGCTTTTTAAATTTCCAAAAAGTTCAGCTTTGCCAACTAGCAAGTCAGCAGGAAGCAAGATTTCAGTGAATTTGTTATGTATACTACATGTTCATAAAGTATATAAACACCCATATAATACATCCTTATGCATAAATATATAGGCTCCTGTTTGGGGTTTGATTTTTAAAATTACTATTTGTTCGTACTAGACAATATTGCCCCAGGGCTACTGGCGATGGTGGAGGGCGAAGACAGAGCTGTGCTGGGCTTTAGAGGTGCTTGTTAGCCCTGCCCTTCTGCAGACCCTACAGGTAGCTTCCAAATGGAGGACCTTCCTCCCGGTGACAGGGTAGGTCCAAGCGGCACTTCAGGCTCCTGGGCAGCTGAGCCGACGAGAAAGGGTGTTTCTTCTGGAATTCCAAAGTACAGGGGCATGTGCATGTTTTTGCATCTTGGGTGGCTTGTTCGAAACTTTAAACCATCAAAATTGGGCGTGGGTGTGGTGATGAGTTATTGGCCTAAGTCTTGAACACCTACTCCAGGTGTCAGACTCAGGTTAGGGTCAGATTTGCCTTATTTATCTGTGGGGCTTCCCTCCTCGCCTCTTGGAGCTTGAGACTCACTGCCATGCTGAATTTTACTTAATCTTACAGATAATTTTTTTTTTATTAAGGTATCAGTGTTATACAATCTTATGAAGGTTTCACCTGAGCAATACTGTGGTTACTACATTCACCCATATTGTCAAGTCCCCCCCGCATACCCCATTGTCCATCAGCATAGTAGATGCTATAGAGTCACTACTGGTCTTCTCTGTGCCGTAGTGCCTTCCCTATGATCTCCCTACATTATGTGTGTTAATCATAGTGCCCCTCCACCCCCTTCTCCCTCCCTCCACATCCCCTCCCCACCCCTTACCCTTTGGTAACCGCTAGTCTTTTCTTGGAGTCTTACAGGTAACTTTTATCTCAAGAGAATATCAACCTGAACTTATATTAAGCAGTATCGGCCACCACTGTAGGTAATTGTCAGAGATGAATTTATGATACATGCAAATATATATATGCATGAATATACACTCATGCCTTATATATATATACACTCAAAACATATACATATGTGTGTGTGTTTGTGTGTATAGGATGTCAAATATAAATACATTTATATAGTGTTTATATAAATGCACTTTATAAATTCTACAACTCACAAATAGTATTTCTCTTCAACAAGATCAGAGATGGGATAGAGTCTTTCACAAATACCCCTTTACACTCTACCTAAACATTCAAGTTTATACATGTAAACATTATAAATATTTATTTATAATACAAATATACATTTAAATATAAACTGCATTAATATTTATTTATATATAAATATTTATATGTCATATATATATATATATATATATGAAAGATTGAAAGAGCAAGCCAAGGACACAGAAAGGGCCAAGTGAGCTTGCACTGTTTGTTTAACTCTGTGAGCACCCTTGCTCCAATGCAAAAGCTGTGGGTAAGGTTTAGCAGTCGTCTCTCTCAAAGCCTTGGCAATCTGATCCATTGTGTATAATCTGAATGTTATTTAGTACTGTCAGGAATGTCCTGCTCTGGGGTCTAACAAACTACGTGCCTTGGGGGTTTATAAGTCCTACTCTTGAAAGTCATCCTGAAAGTCAATATAAGCTAAAAATTGAGTAACGAAAAATGTTTCTAACCTCTAAGTAAAAGATCATTTTAAAGGTGTCTAGCACACAAAAGAATAACTTTACTTCATGTAGCACTTATCAATGGTTTATGGTAACCATAGCCTTTACAACGAATCTGTCTCACAGCTTCTAGAAAGAAGTGGAGTCTATTCCCCATTGAAAATTGAACCCTGAAATTGCACTGATCTTGAGACTTGCCTTAATCAATGGGATGTAGTGGAAGTGAAGGAGTGCTAGTCCACAGTCAGTCTGTAAAAGGTCCTGTGGACTTCTTTCTGCTCTCTTTCTGCCTCCTCTTCCTGGGCTACTCACTTAGGGAATGAGACTCATGGAGCTCCACAGTCAGCCTAGTTCTCTCCAAGGAAGCACTAGTCCTTTGAGAAAGACCAGCAGGTCTCAGTCAACCACCCAGTTCACTGCAGACTCAGTGATGAGGTCAACCAAGGTCAGCCAAGTCCAGAGAAGAGAACTTCCCACATGACCCAGAACTTGTAAGAAACAGTAACAGTTGTTGTTTTGAGGTACTAAGTTTTTGAATGTTTTTTACATTCAAAGTAATATTTACATTTTGAATGTTTTTACATCCAAAGTAATATTTACAATATTACTTAATATAGCCAAGTGTATAAAAATTTGGAGAAGGAGCTACAGATAAGATAAAGATAAAATAATTGTCTGTGTGGTAGTTCATCAAAACTGTTATTTCCTATTGTATTGAATGTAAGACAGGAGAAGAATGTGGGTACCAATAGCTAACCTCAGTCCTAAGATCTTTAAAAATGGGCTAGTTGGAGGAACAATGTCTAATGTGTGCTCCATCCTGTGGTTCTAAGATTTATCCCTGATTTGGTGTCTGTGCCTGCCCACTGCACAGAAGTCAGACACTCTCAAAACGGTTAACACTGGAGCACAGGCCCCTTGAGTCCCACACGGAAGTTAATGCCTGTCTGACCCACTGCTCGGAGTGATACATGATCCTGATGACTCCGAAGTTAAATTCTTAAAAGCCAGAGATTTTTTTATGCAGTGGGACACTATGTACTTATCAAATAAACACCAGAAGAGGTTATTTAGTTTTTACAAATTCAAAGATGTTTAAAAACCATTCTAACAAACCAATATGGGGAAATGGAGGCTGCCCCAGGCAGGACTAAGGTCTCAGGGGCCTGGAGTTGGTCCAGCCTGGCATGATCCCGATGCAGATTCCAGAGGCCTCACATCATAATGGGGGAATCAAGGTCTCCACTTAAGACCTTGTCTCATGAATCCCATCGGAGGACTGTCCATGCCAAGGCACAGCTTTTCCACTTCTCACATACAGGGAAGTGATGGTTCCTGAGACTGCAAACTGCTCTCTGTCCTTTTCTTCCATTAGGCTTACTGGATGATTCTAGGTCTGTGAGCCATTTGTAACTATTAGAATTCTGCTTTCTCAACCTCGGCAACCCTCTGTGGATTGATACTTAGAAGTTTCCAGCACAGTAAATATGACTTCTGCTGTCTTTGCTCTTTTGACATCAGGCAAATATAACATGTTTCAGAGCAGATTGTGTCAGTTTAATCACTGGCACCTAATGTAGCATGATACAGTAGTGTTGACCCAAGTACATTAGTAGTAATTTTCTCAGATTTTGCCTTGGAAAGGAGAATGGACAAGAGTTTAGAAAAAGAAAATATTTGTAGTAGTATGAGAATCTGATATAAGATCTTTATCTTTTTCTAAATTGACACAAAATACACATATATTGCCAACTTAATAGCAGTATTAAACTTTTATTAAAAATCTAAAATGTGCTGTTGAATGTAATTCGTTCTTATTTTCAATTAAAAATTTTTTCTCATCTTTTTCCAGCTTCATTGATTTTACTTAATATACCAAAAACAGCATGTTTAATGTGTACATTTTGGTATGTATTTGGACATATGCATACATCTATGGTAAAATCCCCATAATCAAGGTTGTAAACATATCCATCATCTCCAAAAGATTTTTTGTGTCTCCTTGCTTTGTCGTTTTTTGGTGGTAATGTGAAATACACTCTCTTACCAAGTTTTAAGGTGTAACACCATATTGTTAATTCTATGTTACACAGCAGATCTATAGAATTTATTCACCTTGTATAGCTGTGACTTTATACCCATTGAAAAGCAACTTCACATTTCCCTGTCTCCCAATCCCTGGCTCCCATTCTTTCCTCTGCCTCTATGAATTTGACTATTTTTAAATGCCTCATGTAAGTGGGATCATGTAGTATTTCTGTCTTTCTGTTTCTGGCTAATTTCACTTAGCATAATATCTTCTAGCTTTATTCATGTTGCTGCAAATGGTAGAATTTCCTTCTTTTAAAGGCTGAATAATATTTTATTGTATGTCCATATCACATTTTCTTTCTCCATTTATCCCATTGGACACTAAGGTTTTTTTCCATATTTGACTATTATGAATAATGCTGCAATCAAAATAGAGGAGTGCAGATATTTTTTTTGAAATCCTGGTTTCAATTCTCTTGGATATATACCCAGGAATGTGACTGCTAGATCATACGATAGTTCTATTTTTAAGTTCTCGAGGAATCTCCATATTGTTTTCCAAAGTGACTGTATCAACTTGCATTCTTACCAACAGTGTTTAAAGGTTCCCTTTTCTCCACATCTTTGCCAATACTTTTATATTTTGTTATTTTGATACTAGCTTTCCATACATGTACAGGTATTAAAGGACAGCTCATTGTAGGTCTGATTTGTATTTTTCTGATGATTGGTGATGTTGAACACCTTTTCATATACCCAGCCATTTGTACATCTTCTTTGAAGAAATGTCTATTTAATTCCTCTACCCATTTTTAAATCAGGTTATTTGCTTTTTGCTATTAAGCTGTAGGAGTTCCATTTATATTTTGGAAAGTAACTCCATGGTTTACAAGTATTTTCTCCTACTCCATAGGTTGTCTTTTCACTTGGTTGATTGCGCTTTTCAGTTTGATGTAATCCCACTTGTCTATTTTTCTTTTTGTTGTCTGTGCTTTTGGAGTCATCTCCATGAAATCATTGCCAAGATCAATGGCATGAAGATTTCCCCATACATTTTCTTCTAGTAATAGGAATAATAGTAACACTTTCAGGTCTTACCTTTAAATCCTCAATCAAAAAGAGGTGATTTTTTTTATACAGTGAGTCAGGGGTCCAACTTCATTTTTCTGCATGTGGTTCTCCAGTTTTCCCAGTACCACTTATTGAAGAGACTATCTTTTTCCCACTGGGTGTTCTTGGCACCCTTGTTGAAGATCAGCTGTCCATATGTGCATGGGTTTGTTTCTGAGCTACTATTCTGTTCCATTGTTCTATATGTTTGTTTTAATGCCAGTACCATACTGTTTTGGTAACTGTAGCTTTGTAATAGTTTGAAATCTGTCAGTATAATTCCTCCAGCTTTGTTCTTTCTTAAAATCACATTGGCTATCCTGGGTATTTTGTTATTTCTTATAAATTTTTCTTATTTATATAAAGAAAATTGAAATTTTGATGTGAATAGCATGGAATCTGTGGATTCCTTTAGGTGTTATGGACATTTTAACAACATTAATTCTTCTAATCTGAGAGCATAAGAGTCTTTCCATTTATTTGTGGCTTCTTTAATTTTTTTCATCAATGTATAGTTTTCAATGGACACATCTTTCATCTCCTTGTATTATTATGTTATTCCTAAGAATTATATCCTTTTTGATGCTATTATAAATGGGACTATTCTCTCAATTTCTTTTTTGGATAGAAACTTTTTAGTGTACAGAAACACCACTGACTTTGTATGTTGATTTTGTATCCTGCAATTTTACTGGATTCGTTTATTAGTTCTAACAATTTTTTTTGTGTGTATGTGTGTGGAGTCTTTAGGGTTTTCTATGTATAAGGTTATGTCATCTGAAACAGAGGCAATTTTATGTCTTTGTTTCTGATTTGGGTGCCTATTATTTCTTTTTGTTTGCCTATTTGCTTACAGTCCTTAAGTCCCAGACTCTACCATATTCTATAAGGCTCTTCATGCTCTGGCTTCTGGTGACATCTACAACTATATCATTTAGGAATTATGGCTTTGCATTAAAAAAAAAACTCAACCAAAAGGGTTTAGGAAAGGAGGAGATCCATTTTCTCATATAAAAATTTTTCAACAGCAGCAAGTCCAAGCAGCTGATCAAGAGAGTCTCCCAGGAGCCCATGGTCCTTCTTCTATACTATGGTTCTGTATTTCTTATAATTCTTCTATACTATCTTAACATGGAGTTTTTGTCTTCACAGCTACAATATGTCTGCTGTGTCTCCAAGCACTGCATCAGTGTTCGAGGGAGGAAGAAGAGAGAAGCATAAAGGACAATAGTAAGACTTACATAATTTTGGACCTTGATACTGTTTTCATTTCAGAAAGAAATGCTCTTCAACAGGGAATTAGGTCTCATCTCATTAACTAGAGCAATGTCATATGGTCACTCTCATCCAATGTAATCTGTTATTGCTCCCAACAAAATCAGGATACTGTCAGGAGCAAACAAGGGCAGAGTGGGAGACAAGTAGTGTCTGTCTCAACAGCTTCCTCTTATATGACTCTTTGCCTTTCATCCCACGCTCCAACCACACTGGCTTCCTTTGGGCTCCTTCATGTTGCAAGCTCTTTTCTCCTCTGGGCATCTTTGCATTTATTGCTTTTTCTGCTTAGGATGTGATTCATCTCATTCTTTGCCATGAATTTGCCTCTTAATAGCTAAGCTTACACTAGGTAAAGTGATACCTCTGCAACCCCTATTTTTCTTTTCTTTTTTCACTATTGAGCACATACTCTTGTTCATGGCTCTAGCCTCTACCTGTAATTATGTCATTTATTTGCTTATTTGTATATGATACCTGATTGGAACCAAAATGAAATCTCCATAGCATCTCTTCAAATTTTTCTGTTGTTCATCACTGGGTCCCAGTACCAAATATGCCAGGTGCATAGCAGGCACTACATAAATGGAAATTGACAAAATGATTATTTTACTTTGTTTAGTATTCCCAGCACCTCTACAGGATAGATAGTCACTTCCTGTGGTTATAACCTTATAACGTCATAACTATTGAACATGCCAAATTCGGAATTCAAACCCATGTTTGCCTGGCTTTAAAACCATTTCTCTTCCCAGAAACACTGCTTCTCATAGAAGGCTCAATCAGCAGCTCTCAGAAGTTTTTCTCTATTTCAAGGCACAGAGGGCCTGCTCTGCACCAAGCTAATTGATTGTTTGTCACTTCCTCAGCAGCTGGGGGTTACTGACATCAGCACTCCTCTAAAAAGCCAGCCTTTTCATTCGATTCCCTCAAGAAGGCCAGAAACCAGAGTGTTTGTAGTTCCCCTTGAGTAGTTTCATCTTTAGTGATGGGAAATTAACTTCAATCTGCTGACCAGTACATGGGAAACTCCAGTCCTTGATACAGTTATTAACAAAGCATTTTCACTTCAGAGATAAGGGAGTTAATCTCCTCAAAGAGAGGACCCTTCTGAACTCAGGTTAGTTGTTTCTAAGCATTATTTCTAAACTGCAGTCAAAACCTGTTTTGTATATAAATCTTGCTTAATGAGACCTTCTCCTGATACAAATTTTATCAGATAAACTATTGACCAGGGTCTCTTAAAAATGACTTAGACAAATGGATTCATTGCTTAGCTCATCCCCTGGGCAACTGAAAATTTCTGCCTCTTGCACACTCGTATATTCTCATCTTGAGTGCCCTGAGTGTGTTCCCATTCCCACTCAGGAATTTCACCTGACATCTGGAAGGCTTTTTGTTTTTGTTAATTCGTTTTTCTGTTAGCCGTGCTTCTCTCTCTGCTTCTGCCTGAATTACCACCAGAACTTCCCTCCTTCCCTTCTTCTGTATTAAAAGGGCTTGTGGTTGATTTGTCTTCATGCTGTTGGTTTTCTTCCTCAGTTTTTAATCATGGATGCTTTTATGAGTGATTCCTCTTTTTGCTACTTTGTCTCCAGTTTGTCTGTCTGTGGCCTTTATCTTTTCATCAGGCCTGAGGTAACACTCAGTGAGATCACCTGAAGGCAAAATCAAATGTATGTCTCCAACTCAATTTCTGGAGCACCTATTTTGCTAGGCACTGAGGGGAACACATGGATGAGACATCATCCCTATTATTTAAAATCCAAAGATTAGAACTACACAGCCATGTAGCAGGGCAGGGGAAGATATAGTCAGGGTTACAAATCAAATAAAAACTATATGATATGGCAGTCCGATGAAGTAGAGGATAACATCTGTTTCCTAGGTGTGGAACAGGAGAAATTTCTTTGGCTCTAAATATAAATAAAATATGATTTCCCTTTTCTGAAAAGTTAAAATGAAAAAGAGTAGAATATGGTGGGCTAGCCCATTAAGTTGCCATGTGCTCACTGGATCTCTCTATCATACCCCAGCGCCTGTTTGGGGAAACTGTTGTACTCAGTACTGGTAATCAGCCCTCACCCACTCAGGGCTGGGACTGGTGACGGCCCTCCACTGTGCTAGCCCCGGCGCACTACACTCCCCCTTACTAGCTCCCAACACTTTACCCTCACCTTTAAGGGTCCAATGATTTGACATTCCCCAGTAACTCAGCTTGAATGTGCTGTTTGCTATCAGGGCGAAGCTGAAATAGGTACTTTCAAAGTGCCAGGCACTGCATATTTTCTGATTTAATCTTTAAAACAAACTTGTGGGGTAGGAATTGTAATAGCTGCTTTAAACATGAAAAACATTCATTTCTGAAATGTTAATTAACTCAGAAAGTAGCAGGGGACCCAGTAGCTTGATACTCCATTTTCAGCTCTTTACCTAACCTCTTTAACTACAAAAACATGACTTCAGCATATTTTTCTTATTTCCCTTTATCCCAGTGCTCAAGGTCTATTTATTAATTTTTCTTTCAAGCTTTTCTTCCCCTTTGTTATACACACTACGTATGTGCATTTGAGGGACTTCCCTGTCAACTTTTTTATGGATGGTCTGTGAAAATGAAAGCACAGAGAAGGTCATTTCTCATCCACCTCAGGTATGTAAAAGCAGTAAAAAAAAAAAAGTTCAATTCTTGCAAGTGACAACCATAGATACTAGATACTATCAAACCAGGAATTTGAGAGTGGGTTGTAAATCAAAACAACACAGTATACAATCAAACAGAGAGGCGATAGGCTGGATCAGGGCTCTTTTCATCTATATATGTACTCTCAGCAAAAACCTCTGGCTGTGCAGAATTTGAGCTCCTGGAAAGGCCAGTTCTCATTGCCAAGCAAGGTTGAATACTGACATGTTATTTCACACCAAGTGTCCAGCTGCCAGTGCGGTCTCTGTGGCAGAATCTACCAAACATCGGAGAAGACTGGGATGGAGGGGTGTACATTTTCAATAACAGCAAGAACAAGAATAAGCCTCCCAAATGGAAACATTTACCAGAGCACAGGTTGACAGATGTCTTTGACAGGAAAGGGGTTAAATGCTGCTTCATTATAATACCATGAGAGGCTGGATGGCACTTTTGTATCATGAAAACGATAGTGCCATTTAAAATCTATAAAGCCCTTTTATTCTGAAGGAGACACAGAGTGGGAAAACCACAGAAAGCATAGTGAGTTGTGCTAATTTGGTGCTGATTGCCCTAGATACAAGACAGATTATGGTCTGGAGACTATGACAGGATTGTGCAGGGTATTTATCCTACTTTGGAATTGCACTGTCCTGGTTTGGGAAGGATGGCAGCCACCAATGGTATGGAACAGGTATTTATTTCACAATATTTAGGCACATGAAATGTCATGTTGCTTTGTTTTCCTAAATTAAATTAAATCTGGTCCTCAGTGCTCCCAGAGCCACTGTGGGATAGCCAGTAACTGTCATTATCAAGGAGTTTTTCATTTTCATCTTGGTTATTCTGGGTCCCAAATGGCTTATGCAATGAACTTGAGCAAATGCACGCAACACGCAGCTACCACCATACTTACGACATGCGATATCTCTATCAGTCCAGAAAGTTCCCTGGGACAGATTTGCAAGGAATTTGCTGTCTACACTCTGGCCCCTGGCAACCATTGATCTGCTTTCTGCTACTATCCTTTAGTTTTGCCTGTGCTGGAATTTTACATGAATGGAAAGGATATAGGAGGTATTCTTTGGTCTGGCTTCTTTTGCTCAGCAGCATGTTTCTTCACAGGCATCCATGTTATTGTACCTGTAGCTTGTCCCTTATAGCTGAGTAGCAGGCCACTGAGTACATTTACCACAATTTCTTTACCCATTTACCTGTTGACAGGCATGTAGGGTGTTCCTATCATTTGGCTCTCCTGAATAAAGCTGTCAGGAACATCTGAACACAAGCTTTTGTGTGGAAGCATGTTCATTTCTATTCAGTACAAACCTAAGAGTAAAATTGTTTGGTCATAGAGTGGATATGTTTAACTATATAAGACACTGATAACTACTTTTTCAAAGTGAGTATACCATTTCACATTTCTATCAGCAATATTTAGGAATTGTAGTTGCTATATAGCCTAATCAAATCATGGTATTTGAAATCTTTTTTATTGTATCCATTCAATTGGTATATAATGGTATATCTCAATCTGCTTTTAATTAGCATCACATTGAGCATCTTTTCACTTATTTATCATTTACCTTCTGTGAAATCTGTTCAAACTTTGTGCCAATTTTTGTCTTATTTTTGAGATATAGGCATTCTTTATAGATTCTGGATACAAATCTTTTTTCAGATATGTGCATTACAATATATTCTTCTCATCAGTGGCTTGTATTTTCATTTTCTTAATGATTTATTTCAAAGAGAAGAAGTCTGTTTTGAAGTTTATTAATGAAGTCTAATTTATTATTATTTTTTTCTTTTCTTTTTTGTGCTTCTTGTGCTCTATCCAAAAAAAATTTGCCTAGACCAACTTTGCAAAGATCATTCCTTTTGTTTTATTCTTTGTACTAGTAGATATTGGCAGCATTTCATTTCCTCACATCTTTGTTCCAAATTTAATTGCCTGTTCACTTTCCAATTTTCTTGCCATGAAATTACTAGTTTTCTACCCTATTTCCCCTTCTCTTTTCCCTTCTTCATTTCCTTTCTCTTTCACAATATTTGTTAAGTACTAAGTATAAACTTGAAAACATATAGTAAAAATACCTGGACTGCTGAGTAAAATATGACATCCTTTAAATACAGAATGAGTATACACACACACACACACACACACACATGCACGTGCATAGACACACACATACACACTGATATTAAATCTCCAGGTGCCAGAAACAGAGAACTAAAAACTAGTGTGATACAGGTGTGACTGGAGAGTGGGGAGAAGGAGATATTGGTAACAGAAACTTATTATTTGTGGTTTTTGTGCCTTGGTAAGCTAGGCAATGAGGCCTTAGATATACATATGTACATATACTTATAGGCTGGGAGTTGGAGTTATGACTATTGTGAAATTCTGGGACCCTTGAAGAACTACAGTCAGTTTGAAAGGTTGGACTTGAAAACAGCTACTCATTGTAACAGGGAGAAAGCAAAGATTATTGTTTGTCTAGGCTTGGGCCAGTGTAGGAAATGACCACTTAAAACTCCAGATCTATGCCTTGTTCAGGTTTGTGTTTTGAACTTATACTGCCTATGTAGTCTGGAAACTCCAACCCAAAAACTTAACATAAAAATTGGCCCCAGAAAGTGCCTACCCAAAACAAATGCACACTAACTCTTGAAAGATGCTTCTAAAATATAGGTCATATGATGTACTCAGTGAAAACAACAATAGCAAACAATATCAGTTATGTGCCTGTTATAAGAAAGCTTGTGAGGAATAATTCAAGTACATTAAAGTCAATGCACAGAATAACAGCAGAATTGGTGTCATATGACTTGAGGTATTAGAGTGACAATCTGAAAACAAATTATATTTAAGATGAAGAAGAGTAAAATAAATCAAAACCATCAAGTGCCTACAAGATATTACATGAGAAGAATAAGAAAGTTTGGAAAAATAAGTAGAACTTTAAGAAGTAAAACAGTACCTTCACTGAAGCTAAAAATTCAGTAGGTGTTTTTAACATCAGATAAACACATGGAATTAATGAATGAGATATGGGTGCCTGAGAGAAAATCAATAATAATGCATCATGAGTGATAAAAATGGAAAAAAGGAAAGCAATGTTTAGAAAAAAGGAGATGGAATAAGAAGGTCCAAAATATATATAATAGAAACACCAAATGGAAACACTAGAGAGAATAGATCAATGGTAATATTCATAAGAGATAATGGCTGCTAATTTTCCAAAATTAATGAAAGAACAGAATCTATAAATTCAAATGTAGAACAAAGCTGAGGAATAATAAATTTCAAAATTTAAAATCAGAGAAAAATACTTACTTCTGAAAGACAAAAATAATTACATTGAAATAAAACTTCACAGCAATAATAGAGGTCAAAAGATCTTAGATGCTCAGGGAAAATAACTGATAATCTAGTTAGCTTGAACCATATAAAACTGTGGATGTTAAAACTTTGCCTACTAAATGGCAATTACACAAGGTTTAACCAAATAACAGATTTTATTCAAACACTTTCTTGTTCAATTGTGAAAGTAAAATAATGATATTTTCAGGAAAGGACAGAATTTTTCACTAAAGGATCTTTGCAGAAAGAACATAGTTCAGAAAAAGGAAATTGAAGTCAGGACAGAGAGGGACGCAAAAGCAGTTGAGCAAAGAAGGAATTTAACATGGATAGGCTGATATCTAACCATTGGCTTTATTAAACAATCAAAAATAGTGACTAATAGGATTACATAAAACCAAGGGAAACAAATACTAAACAATTACATTAAATTATAAGAGAAGAAATTGAATTACAAATTTTCTAATAACCATACCTAGTTCAGAAGAAAGGTAAAGATAGTAGTTTCCTTTATATTTTTTCGAACATGAGGGAGTGTTATGAAGTTAATGGTAATTCTAAAAGAATGTAAGTCAAATATATAACATCTAAATGAATAAAGGAGAAAAAACAAAAAAACTGGATCAGTATATCAGTAGGCAGAAAAGAGAATAAAAAATGCAAAAAGAAAAAACCCTACTAAGTTGGAAAGAAAAAACAATGAAAAAAAGAAATGATGCATACACCAGCAATGGGAATAAATATTATTGGATCAAGCTTGCTATAAAAGGTATTCATAACTTCATTAGAGAAAAAATATCTGCTTTGTTTGCTGCTTTATATCTAGCTCCAAAATAGGGCCTAGTACTTAGAATGAACTAAATAAATGCTTTAATGTTTGTTGAAACAATTAAAAACTGGATTGATATCCTATTATATTCTGTTTACAAGAGACACAGGTAACATCAAACAAGCAAAATACAAAAAGGGATCAAAGTAAAGGACAAGTAAAAGATTCATCAACCTACTACTAATGAAAAGTAAGCTAAAGCAGTTATAACACAATAGTTTAAAAAATTTATTAGAGATGAAAGCATCATTAGGGATAGAGTATCACTACCTATATTAATCAGAAAGGATAGGCTTGGCTGCAGTAAAAATTAATCCATATCCTAGTTGTCAGACATGTTTTGCTCACATTTTATATCCATCATAGGTCAGTGTTTTTTTTTTTATTCCACATAGTCACTCAGGAACCCAGGCTGAAGGAGTCTCCATCACCTTTAGCAGCCCCATCAGAAGCACACAGACGTTTTTGCCATACAAGGATAAGAGAGAGTACTGAAGGGTCTCATGCTATGAACTAAATGCTTCAGTCTGGAAGTGACATTCACTTCTCACAGCCACCTTGGTGTGAAATGCTGACTTGGTCTAGCCTTACTGAAAAGGGCTGGGAAGTCTAATATTTCAGTGTTCCCAGAAAACAAGAACTACATACGGGTGAGCAAAAGGAACAATTCTAAATTTTTGTGCACCTAACAAATGCCTTCATATAAAGTATCATTTCCAACATGTTCAACTTGACTACCATAGGGAGATTTTCACAAATTTTTTTTTAGTAATTGATGGGTTAAGTAGACAAAAATTACTACGGATAAAATATATTTAAAACACAATAAAATATAAAATACATGAATGACTCAATTAACAATTTGGTTAACAGACATATATGGAATTCAGTACCCAACAATTAGCACTCATTCTGTGTAAATATACAAGTATTGAAAGAACAAAACTTTTCAACTAGAATTTTGTACTTGGTGATAATATCTTAAAAAGGAAGTTAAATAAAGACCTTGCAGACATATAAAAATTGAAAAAAATGTATCACTAGCAGACCTGTACTATAGATACATTAAAAAACATCCTTCTAAAAGAAGGAAAATGATGCCAGATGAAAATATGGATCTACACAAAGGACTGAAGACCAAATGAAATAGTAAAGACATTGAGAAACATGTACACTTTTTCTAATTATTTATAAATGATAATTTAAACAAAAATAGTAATAATATGACATGATTATAATGTAAAAAGAAAATGTATGGCAATAAGAACACAACAGTTTAGAAGATGGAAGTAGAAGTGTACTATTATACCAGTCTGATACTATAATGTGAAGTCACATATTATCATTTATAGGTAGACTATGATAAGTTAAAGATGTATAGTATGCACCCTAAAGAAACGACTAACATAGTAAAATGAAGAGTTATGGCTAAGAAGTCAAAAAAAGGAGAAAAAATGGAAGTATAAAAACATCAACTAACCCAAAAAGGGGCTAAAAGAGAGAAAAAAAGAACAGATAAGACCAATAGAAAAAAACAGCAAAATGATTGATGGAAGCCTAATCACATCAATATTCATATTAAGTGTGATGGTGGGAAAGTAAAATGGTATAACCAGTTCAGAAACTAGTTTGGAAATTTCTTAAAAATTTAAACATACACATATCACATGATCCAACCAGTTCATTCTTACTATTTACCCAAGTGAAATAAAATATGCACTCCTACAAAGACTGGTTCACAAATGTTTATGGCAGCTTTATTGGTAGTAGCCACAAGTGGGGAATACCCAAGCAGCTATTAACAGGTGAGTAGACAAACTGTGACATGTTCATGTAATGTAATGGTCCTTAGGAATAAAATGGAATGGCTATTGATATACTCATCAATGTGGATGAACTTCTAAATAGTTACGTGAATGAAAGAACCAGACAAAAAAGAATACATACCACCTTACTTAATTTATATGCAATTCTATGAAATGCAAACTAATGTAGAGTGACAGCAAGCAGGTTAGTAGATGCCTGGCAGTGGCAGTGTGTGGGAGGAGGCGGGAGGCACCAAGTTTTAAAGAATGATGAAATATTCATTTTCTAGATTATGGGAATGGCAATGGGCCTATATATATATATGTCAAAAACTAAAGTGTACACTTTAATTATGTGCATTCAGTTTATAATATAATAAAGCTGTTTTTTAAAATCCCAGTTACCACCCCTTCAAAAAAAAAATGAATCAACTATGTGCTGCATACAAGAAACTCACTTCAAATATATTGACATCAATTAAGGATCAGTAAATTATGGCTCAGAGCCAGCCACCAACTTTCATAAATAAAATTTTATTAGAACACAGCCATACACATTCATTTACATCTTGTTTATGAATGCTCTCATGCTATAATGGCAGAATTGAGCATTTGTGACAGAAACCACATGGACCACAAATCTAAAATATTTGCCATCTGACCCTTTAAGGAAAAAGTTTGATGACCTATGAAACAGGTAGGTTGAAAGTAAAAATGGAGAAAAGGTGTAACATCTAGACACTATTTTTTTTTAAGTTGGAGAGGCTAATTTAATATTTGACAAAGTAGACATCAAAGTTAAAATGTTATGATGTTACATAAAGAGGAATGTTAAATTATGATAAAAGGCTCAATTCACCAACAGAAAGAGGTATGTTACCTTATGATAAAAGGCTCAATTCACCAACAAGACTCAACAAAACTAAATAGTTATGCACAACAATGCTTCAAAATACGTGAAGCAAAAAGACAGACAAATCCCAAAATATAATTGGATATTTCAACACTCCTCTCTTGTAATTTATAGAACTGCTAGACAGAAACAAAAGTTTCTTGAAATACTTGACAAATCATTCCAGAATGTTTGGTGTCTAAAAGTTTCCTTCTATATCATGTCCTTATATCAAATTACAGATTTTGAGAATTACCCAATGATGAGAAACAAAAACTTAACATTTTGTGTGTATTTGTTTTATTTATTTTCTTTTGTTGTAAGTGCTTGTTACTATTTCAATTATGACCTTGTTTAAATTTCCATTTTTGGCAGTGTGGTGGAATATATAACCAGAAAATCCTCCCATAGCACAAGACCTAGAAATGATGGTGAAAATAAGGTTTTTAAAATGTATACTTGAGTTCACACACACAAAAAAGGAAGCCTGTAAGAGCTATGTGGAAGAAGAAGAAGATTCCAGAGTTGCACTTGAGGTAGGATTGGAATTGGGCAGGCGTGTAGGTTTCAAGCTGACAAGATTCTATAACCATGCACCATGCAGGGACAGGAAGTCAGGCCTTCAAGCCTTCATGAAACAATGACTGGTATTGGTCCTCAAAATTCCACATTCTGATGGATATGTTAGAGTAGAAATGATACGTCCATCATCATAAAAAGAAGTTAAAACAACTTGTATACGTATCCCCTACTTTTCAAGTTTGCGTTACATCATCTTGCTTTTACAAAAACCCTACGTTAATACCTGTTTTCACTAACCCAAAGAAAACTGAAGAGAATTTTTGCCTTTTTGAAAAAAGGTGAAAACTGAAAATAGTGTCCACACCCTGGGCAGTGAGAGTGGCCCCGTCAAGCTCCTGCCCTGGAGCCACACTGGGCTTTTCAACCTCAAGCCTCTATAGCTTTGAACTGTGTCTGTTAGCATCTGGGCTTTATCTCAATTTATTTTGTGTTTTCATTAGCAAGATATGCCCTAGGTCTCACAGAAGCCTAAAAGAGGTTATTTTGGGGATCTGGGAATGCTAAATTTTTTTCCAGGTAAATTAATGGCAATTGCTTCATTTTATGTAATTTTGGCTTTACCAAGATTTTCATAGAAACAGTCTACTTCTGGATAGTAGAGAAAACTGGTATATATTTTTACCTGAAATTCGGAGGTGAGGGTCTCCCTTAAAATTGGTAACCATATGTATTTGAAGTTTGACTTTACACTACCTCCATTTTCAAAAAAAAAAACTCAAATAATAATTAACAAAAATTCCAGGTTAGTAATACTGAGGTGCTTGGTGGAAAGCAAACACCAAGTTTATTTCTTGGGACATATCCCAAATCCAGACCTCCCAAGATTTTCATGAGTCTCCTAAAGATGTGCTCACAACCCAAAATTACAATGCTCAACTGAAAAACAGTGGGCAGACAAAATAAGCAGTAGGTTAGTCTCCCAAAAACCTGAGACAAACCATCAAACCTTGCATGGACTATTTTAACTGAGAAAAAAATATTACATTTAGTAGACAATTTAATTTAAATCATTATTTATTTCTTTTGACTATAGTCTTCTGCTTCATAAAAGCCACTGCTATTTGTCACAAAAGAATAATTAGTTTTAATTTACAAAAACATGCATGGACTTCATTATCATATATTTCAAAATTGGGATGCCACTCATTCAATGATTTCATGTGTCATTCTCTGTTTTACAATATCATTTTTAGAGAGCTCTAATTCTTCCATTACTCTTGTTCTTGAGGTATAATAAACACAAATAATATTACATCTAAATTGAAAATAAAATTTATAAATTTAGAGATAGTATTAATCTATGATAATGCAAGAATTAGAATTTAATTTTTAATTATTTTTTCCATATTAGGCTTTAGTAATTTTTCACACATGGAGTGTGTATGTGTGTGTGTTTAAGAATGCCTATTTAAGGACTAGATTTTTCTTTAGAAAAAGAATGTCTGAGAACCAAATAAAACTTGGCAAAAGGAGTTTTTATTATCTGATTTTAATTTTATTCATAGTCAAAATTTGGGACTTTTTAACTTATCTAATAGTCATTGTCTTCTGAAAGCCCAGTTTGTAAGTACTATTTTGCTGAGTTTATTTATCTTCTGCATGAATCATGAGGTGATCGCTGCAACTTGACAATGACCTTTCCTATTTTAAGCACTAAACACAACTCCTGCATGTTAAGTGGATTTAGAATCATCTGAAAACTGATTTCTTTTTCCAGTGGTGCTCTAATTGCAATTTGTACTCAGTCTGCTCCAACAACTAATGTGAGTTCGGTAGTTTCAAGGACTTCATACATTACTTGCTGTGGACACAAAGGATATTGGCAGAGAAGCAAAGAAACACAAAAGCAGGTTTTGCCCAGGTGCATTTTTGGAAGCTCTATGGATATTCAGGAAAATAAATATGACAAAATCCATCATGACGTCCCTATGCCACCCTTATTTCCCTATTCCAAGTCTAGTTTAGAATGACCCTCTGTGTAATAAAGGGACAAAAAAGAGGGGAAACACTCCAGTCTTGCCACAGATGTAGTTTGAAAGTCCCAGGAAGGCCCAAAGCTTTGTGGGAGTGATAATGAGATTGTCAGACCTCAATTTCAGATACAATTATTCACCACTGAAAAACTGAAGGGCTGTAAAGAACACCACATAGCTTAGGCCTTCCCATTCTCTAAGGCAAATTATACCTTTTAAAAGAGATTTAAGGAATATCTTAAGAGCATGACTCAGCCACGGTGACTTTACCAAGGCACTATTAGTGGGATTGGCCCAGCTTGAATTGTAGGATAGATGAAGTATGATTTCTGATGCCTGGAACATTCTATTTCTAGGACTCTCCATGGAAGTCAGACTTCCAAAGAGCTCTGTCCACCAATGCTTTTCCAATTATCCTCATCTATCAAAACTTACTGGATTATTTCATGAATCTTTATTGTGTGCTTCCAATATTGCAGTCTTTGGGTTAAATGTGCTGAAAGTTTAACAAATGAAAGATGCAGGCAACTGACCAAGAATCTATAATGAAAAGGGATCCTTGCTTTGATAGGGAGATGTGTGGAGTGCTCTGGGAACATTTAGGAAGGGCTTCACATCTATCTTGGAGCATCAGGGAAGAACTCTTGGGGGAAGTGATGTCAGGTTGGAGAAATTAGCCAGGTGAAATGGAGGAAAAGTGCATTCTGGGGAGATAAGTAGCCTGAGGGAAAGAACATGGCACTGTTAGGGATGCCGAACTCAGCATTCATCAGAACACCCTGGGTCCCTCTTTCAGAAATGCTTGGCAGCTGCTGTTTACAAAAGCAATTTCTTCTTAACTATCTGATATTGGCAAACAAATGTTGACAGGTGGCTTTGATGCCTGGAACTTTTTAAATTTATCTTTATTTTTTTAAAGATATCATAGATATACACTCTTATGAAGGTTTCACATGAGCAACACTGTGGTCATTACATTGACCCACATTATCAAATCCCCCCCCCACCCCACTGCAGTCAATGTCCATCAGCGCAGCAAGACGCTGCAGTCACCACTTGTCTTCTCTGTGCTACACTGCCCTCCCCATAACCCCCCCACACACCATGCGTGCCAATCATAAAAACATATGCAACGCTTCACGAATTTGCATGTGATCCTTGCGCAGGGGCCATGCTCATCTTCTCTGTATCGTTTCAGTCTGAGTATATGTGCTGCCAAAGCAAGCATGATGCCTGGAACTTTTAAGAAATGTTTAAGAATAATTTCGTTCTAGAAGATTGTGGCAAAATTACTATCACGAAATAATTCAGAAGGGTACTTTTTATCAAAGTGACTGAAGTTAAAGTTCTGAGTTTCATTCCAGTGACTAGACCTCCATAATTACACAGACCATGGAGATAGACTCTTTCTCTGTAAGTCACTTCTAGAGTCCATTCAGCCCCTCTTTGAGAAAACATCTAAGTCGTGTCTCCTCAGTGGCAGGCATTGTGGCAGACAACAGGACTAAACAGAGTGGGTTAGGAAAAGCTTCAGCAGAGATGACCACTCAAGATTTGCTGCTTATTAAATCAATTTCACAACAAATGTTCTTATTATAAAAATTCTTTTCAAGTGATGATTTCTACATTTTATTTCTGCTATTTAAAATACTTACTCATTTACTCATTTATTCAACAAATATTTATTGAATACTTCTTATAAAATAGGGCAATTTCATCTTCCATGGGACTTAGAGCATGCTAGGGGAGACTCGTGTAACTTAATAAGTACAGAGATAAGTAATTAATTGTTAATTAATAGTGAATCTGATAAAGTTGTCCTTAAAGCTCCAGAAAGGCCTTATGAGTGCTCAGAGAACATCTCTGACCTCTGCCCAGAGAGGTCACAGAGGTCTGCCTGGAGGAGGTAATATTTGCTTTGTCTTAAACAATGACAACAATTTGGGTTTCTCTCAAAATTGTAAAATAAAGAAGGGAGGAGCTGGAAAGAACTAATTTAAGTATTGACTAATAAGAAATAGGCAGAATGAAGGGAATGAGTGGGTAAGGAGACATCATCCTGGGATAGAAAACTACATGTGGAAAGATAGAGAGATGAGAAAAATAGTCTGACGTGACTGAGTACGGGGTAGGTGGGATGATGTGGTGGCATCCGTGATTGGACAGAGGCGAGAAGATAAAGCCCATTTAATCCTCAAAACTGTCAAAGTAATAAGCACTACCATTATCTAAAAATCAACTCAATACTTTCCTTTAGAAGTTTACTTGGCCTCTCAAACATGTACAAACCAAACCCGGGCCCTCCGTCAGCCCACCTTGCTTCTGCAGATTCCTCTGACTCAGAAAGCAGCACATTCCTACAGCAACACATACCAACAAGTTCAGTTGCTCAAGTTCAAGTCAGTCTTGACTCCTCTCTTTTTCTCACATCACACATCTTGACTGTCAGTAAATCCTGTCGATTCTACATTGAAAATATGCCCAGAATTCAGCATTTTCTACCACCTCCTGGCCCTAGCTACCATCACCTTTTGTCTAGATAACTAACCACTGTTGCCTGTTAAGCTATCTCCCTGCTCTGTCTTGGCTCACCCTTGTCCCCTTCTGTTCCCAAACTAAAGGTCAGAGTGACTCTTTTAAACTCTAAGATCCTATAAGTCTGCTTAAAACTCTGAAATGGCTTTCCTTTTCACTCAAAAGCCAAATAGTACAAAGGATGACAAGCCCTATAAAACCTGTCCCTGCACCAGCCTCCAACTTCACCTGTTATTATTCTCCCCAGTCCCACTTTCTCCCACCACCTCTTGCTCCTTGCTTTTCCTGGAACTCAGCCATCCTCTCAGATATGGTTCTTTATTATTATTATTAAAGTATCATTGATATACAATCTTATGATGGTTCCACATACACAATACAGTGGTTCAACATTCATCCATTTATTATCAAGACCTCCCTCCCTCCCTTGTGGTCACTGTTTATCAGCATAGTAAGATGTTATAGAGTCATTAATTGTATTTTCTGTGCTGTACTATCATCCCAGTGACATATCTATATTGTGATTGTGAATTATAGTGCCCCTTAATCTCTTTTTCCCTTCCTGCCCACCCTCCCCCACTTCTCCCCTTTAGTAACAACTAGTCCTTCTTGTGGTCTATGAGTCTGATGCTATTTTGTTTCTTCTGTTTTGCTTTGTTTTTATACTCCACAAATGAGTGAAATCATTTGGTATTTGTCTTTCCCCACCTGACTTATTTCACTGAGCATGATACCCTCTAGCTCCATCCATGTTGTTGCAAATGGCAGGATTTCTTTTCTTTTTATGGCTGAGTAATATTCCATTGTGTATATATACCACATCTTCTTTATCCATTCATTTATTCATGGGCATTTAGGTTGCTTCATATCAGATCTGGTTCTTTTACTTCTTGGCCATTCCCCCAGATATTCCTGTGATTCACCCCACCTCCTTCCAGTCTTTGCTAAAATATCACAGCTCAGAAACACCTTCCCAGGCTCCCATATTTAAAATTGCCACTTTGACCTATATTTCTGGTCTGCTTCCCTGCTTTACTCTTCTCCATAATACTGGACTCGTGTGGCTTCTTAATTGTCTAAATCCTTTTAGTGTAATGTAAGCTAATTTTTGTTTTTTGACACCAATGGATTCTTGGGACCCAAAACAGTTTCTGACACATAATAAACACTCAAAAATATTTACGAAGTGTATGAATTTCCCTCACTTTATGAATGAGGGTGTCACAGAGAGGGTAAGAAACTTGTTGAAGGTCCTACAGTGACTTGAGTGCCATTCTGATCTTGGCTGGCTATTCTATAGGTGAAAGACTAAGCTTACAGAACTGAGGTTCTTTGTGCTGGGCTGTATCTTTTTACAGACATTAGAAGCTGACTCAAGTGTGGAGGACTGGTGAAGGCCAGGGGGACCCTTCAGAACCCTGAAAGCCCTGATTGTCATGATAGACAGTAGGACAATGACCCCACATAGCTGCCTCTCAGGGGCTGCTACTCCTGACATCACCAAGCAGCTAGTAAAGGGCTCCTCCTGCCTTTTCCATGCAAGGGCTTGGCATCTTCTTCTGGGTCTGGAGTTCCCTTTGAAGCCTCAAATAAGGTGGGTAGGATGTGAAGGACTTAGGGGGCTCCATTATGAGATGGGCCACACTGGGCGAAAGGGATGCTTTGAAGGCTTGCCTCTGAAAATGTCCTGTGATGTTTCATGGGGTTTGCCTTTTAGAGGCTCTATGGAAAAAAAACTATGATAAAAATTACCTATTCTGCTTTGACAGTTTCTTGATAAATACATGTGAAATTTAAAATCTCATTTCAAAGGGGGAAAAGTGATCCTCGTTCAATGGAATTCTATGGAAAAAAAAACAATTGGAAAGAAGGGATTTATCTATTGTCAATGCATCTTTATGTAGGCAGACAAGCTTTGATGTAACTGATAGCTTGGTTATATAATAGCCCAAGAATACAGAAATGGCATATGATGTATTATGCAGCACTTGAGACCAAAAGTTTGCTGCTCTTAGACTAGAATGAAAGTTCAGCCTGAAAGCTTTTGTTGAAAGAGACTTTCTTTGTAATAAATCAAGAGGACCTGTTAAAGTTATCTTCAGTAGGTACCTCATAGACACTTCGGAAAAAAATTGTTAACTCATTAAGCTTAATGGCCCCTGAAGCATCCCAGGATGCTACAGAAGCTAAACCTTCAACAAAGAACTTCACTTCTAAGGAGGTGAGTATTGAACCTACAAAAGAGAAATCCTTTAAAGTGGAGATTAGAAAGTTGAGCTATTATAAAAGAGCCAGAACAGAAACTAAGTCATTCTTTACGAAGGGCAGTTAACAATTCCAGAGATGGATACTATAAATTGTGTATATGAGCAAAATCACTTTGTAATGGTCACCTGGCAAAAAATGAATCTTAAAAGGCCAAGTCCTCAAAAAGGGTCAGAAGGAAAAGCTACTTAAATTGGGAAGCTTTGTAAGAACATCTGTGTGTGTTTGTGCATGTGCATGTGTGTGCGTGGGCTGTGCAAGACAAATACAAACCCTGAAAATGGCAGGAACTGCCAGAAAAAGCAAGAGAGCACAGTAAATGCATAGCAAGCTACTTATGTCTTCAATTACTACTGTTCACATAAAAAAACTCAAGAATATCCAGCCTATGGTCATGATTTTGGTATAGAAAATGTAAAACTAAAAATAAAAGTGAGATGTGATTGCACATAGGGGACATGATGCTTTCTGAACTATTTATTAAATGCAATGATAAGAATGCTTAGCTCAGGGCCTGACTTATAATTAGAGCTCAAAAACTGTTAGCTATCATAATTACCATTATTCTCCTACAATACACTAAGCTTTGTGTTATATGCACTATTTAATTTAACTGCATATGTAAAAGGCTAAAATGACTAAATGAAAAATTCTTTCAAAATGAAGTTGAACACCAACCAATTCACATCTCACAAAACCTAGATATGAATAAAAAAGCTCCAATTCTGTATTTGCCTACAGACAGTGACTTTCATCTGACCATCTGAAACCAAACTAGGCATCGGACAAATATATGGCATGGCTTGAGTTGAATCACTTTTCTAATAGTTCAGGTGTTTGTCTTCCTAATTTATTGTGGCCAGACACTTATTTCCAGTTCTTTTCCCATCTTTTTTCCTGGTATTGAGGCTCAAGCTCCCATCCATCATCCTGAGACATACCACTTGTCTCATTCTTGTCCAAATTATTCGCAAAGATGCTGTAGTTTAGTGGACGACTGGGGTGAGTGCTCCAGTTAAAATTATTACTTGCCTGAGGTTTCATTTTGGAATCCTGATAAGTCATTTTGAATGTGAGTTGGGCTGAGTACATTTCAATTTATGACTTTTTTCTAAGTGAACTAATCTAAATTAAAATCTCACAAAATCAATAGCTCATTTTTATCATACAGCATTCTGATTCTGTGTCCCAATCATCCATCCATCATTTACTGTGGCTTGGAAATTTCTAACAATGAGGAGTTATTTTATATCATATTATGGAAATGACACATCTGTAGCCTGTTGTTTCATATGTACAAGCCCAAATTTACAGTAAATGTTGCCTTACTCTAACCCCCTCATCTTATTTACTCTGTAGAACATTCCCATAACCCCTTATCAGGAGGGTTATCTAATGCTTATTATGTGATCATAATGTGTGCAATCACAATCTGAAAACTGTCACTCAAAACGGTCTCATTTGTTTGGCTTCAGTTTCTCATTACAGTGATAGCCACCAGCCAGACAAAAGGGTAGGTATTTTTAGGCTTTCCAAATGCTACTCAGTGCCCTTCCCCCAATGTACTCATTTTGAACACTTCCTTTTGGTTTTTAAAGGCCTAGTGTTGACTTGGAGATACTGCAAAGATTTTTAATGCACATACTGCTCTCCTAATATATTTTCATTTCTAGTGACCTAGAAAAGAACAGAAGCAAAAAACGGTGCAAGGGGAACTTATTCTCATGACAGAGTGTTAAAAAAAAAGCTTTCAAGGGATTTATTTAGTCAGGTCTTGTCTTTTCCATTATTCTTTTATGTCCCACTTGTACTGCATAGTCTATGGCCAATCCATAAAAGAATAATAAAAAAGGCCCCATTTTATGCAACCACGTACTAGCATGTCTGCATAAAATAGGTGATGCATATATTTTACATCCAGAATTCCAAATGGCCACTCATATTTCTTTTCTCTCTCAGCTTTCAAGGTTGGGCTCATAGTTTTTCAAGAGCAAAGGATCTTCAATGTATTCATTTCATGGGGGCAGGACTATGTCTGTCTTATTCTCTGGTTGACTTCAGGACCTAGGATGGGTTCTGGCACATAGGAGGATATTAATTAATGTTTGGAAATACTCTTCTCAAATTATTTACCATCAGTCAATACCTGAAACAAATATCCACAGCACTCTCATTGCCTAAAATTCTGTGAGAGATTTGCAATGAGACATTCCAATTTTCTAAATGTATAAACACATAGTTTTTAAGGACAGTGTGCATTTACCACCTTAGGAAAAATGAAAGAAAACTCTAAATATTGTGGCTTAGTGGAGTATGACATATGTTACTTTAAAAAGCCAAATATTGGGGGCTCTCTTATCCCTTCCTGGTCTGAGCCAGGAGCTCTGTCCTCTCACTTATTCTGTAAATAAAAGCCTCTGCCTTGTTCTCTTAAAAAAAAAAAGCCAAATACTGATGGAGAGAGCTACAGAAGATGGTGAGATTACTCGGTAGCTTCTATGCAGACTTCAGCATACCTCATCTCTGCCTTTATCCAGTAGTTTCTAGAGAATGAAGGGATGTACATTTCTTAAATCTGCAAGGATGAAAGGGAGTCACTGATTTCGAGATGCTTATAGTCTCATTGAGGACAGGACTTCAAGAGGTTGATCTGTGGTTTATACATCAAGACCAGATCAAGACAATGCATTCCATTTTTAGAAATCTATCCAAATCGTGGATATGTATTACAGTTTACAAATGAGGGGTTGAAAATCGCAAACACTTGCTAACAACTAAAATACCCATCAGTAGGAGCTTTTGCTAAGTAAAACAGTATTATACACACACACACTGGAATAGTAAAGTGAGATTTGATGAGATGTCAGTTGAAGTTCTTTGTTAAAACAAGTAACAAAAAAAGAACCCTCTCTTCAAATACATCTTAGAAACACTGAGTTAATTCAAGCTAAATGGATTTTTTAATCTTTCATATGTGAAGGTACTCAGTGATTCTGCTGGATGGAGATGGAATAGGTAAGCTTGTCCAGTATCATTAACTTCCTTGTGGTTGAAATATACCTTTGCTCAGCTTTTTGGGTACTGTAAAGACTCAAGAACTGTTGCAAGTCTGAGACTGGGTTTCACAGTTTCATTTGCTTTGTTTCATAGTCTTGATGGAAAAGAATGAACAGCACCCTTTGCAAAGTTAAGGGAAGGCAAGCTTTTTACTTGTCAAATTCCTAGCAACTCGGTTAACTCTGGTGTTCAATTCTGGTATAAGCATTCAGTCATTTTTAAGGACACCATTCAGAATTTTTTAAATTAATGTGAAAAAATTTATTCTCAGCAAGAGCAACAAATTCTATTTAATCAGCATCCCATCCATCACTTTATAATGTATGCAGTCGTTGTAAATGCATAGGAAGGTGTGCAAAGTAGAGCTGATGAATTATGGAAACCTTTATGTACGTTTCGTGCATTAAACACTTTTTGCCAACCCTTCCCCTCAGGGTTAGCAGATCTGTTGGGAGGCTAACCTCCCAACAGATATGGCCTAAATAATTCTAAGTAAACAAAGCTCCTTAATCACCTTTAATATTCAAGAAAAGAGAACACAATTAGATTATAAGCATAACAACTAAAAAATATGATCATATTTTCCTATGTGCTAAATTCAGCTGTATTATTATTTATACTAAGTCTGTTAACTAAGGGGAAAAAAATAGAAATTTTCTCCAGACTGGGGCTCCTATTAATTTTGTATATTGTATATCCTATCAAATGGAATAATTAAAAAGTAAGTCTTAAGTTCAGTGTTTCCATCACCAGTAATGTGGATCATACTGAGCATCCACAAGTCAATAATGGGCACCTGGACCTAACAGGAAGAGTTTTAACTTTACAGTTTTACTTGAAGTTAGACTAAAAGAAAAGCTCCTATTTATAATCAAACTACATAAATAAATCATATGTGAATTATATATAAACACAAAGCATTCGTCATTTATTTGCCATGTGAGTGCATTTTTCAGTGTCCTATTATAATGAAGAAATTATTGGACTTTGGGGTAAGAGATTTTGTCTTGACAATTTGATTTTTCTATAGTTTGTGACCTGGAGAAATTGCTACATGAGTAATTATTTAACTTCCCAGTCGATGTTTTCTCATCTTCAAAATGTACCTACCAATTATTGAGCATTTACTATGTGCCAGGCACTGGGTTAAGCTTTATGAGAATAATACTGTTGTAGAGTTAACAAATAGGGCAACAGAAGTCCTGAGACGTCAACTAACTTTTTCCAGCATGACTCAGAGAATATGCTATAGAGGGCAGATTTGAACCTAGGCCTATGAGGCTTCTGATAAAATGCTTTGAAGTGTTTCTTCTGGATGAAAAAAGATAAAAATGTATGCCTTACTCATCTCCCCAGTTTGTATGGCTGTACCAATATATATACATATATTCCACTCTACCTGATCTTCCTACCATGTGATGTTGATAATCCTCCACTGAGAGATGAGGTCTTTGTTCCCTTAAACTGGGTCTGGACTGCCTTCTAACTCCCAGGACCAATAGAATACCAGAGAAGTGGCCTTAAGACTCCCGCAGCTAGGTCATAAATGGCAAGATGACATCTACTGCCCTTTCTCTACCTCTTGGATTGCTTGCTGCGGGGGCAGCCAGCCAGCATGCTGTGAGGACACTCAAGCAGCATGGGAGAGAATGCCATATGGAGAAAAACAGGCTCCTGACCAACAGCTGGCATCAACGTGCCAGCTATGTGAGAACCTGGGAAGTAAATCCTCTAGCTTTAGTTAAACCTCTGGGTGACTGCATCCCAAGTTAAAATCCAACTGCCACAATATGACAGAACCTAAGCCAGAATCACCTAACCAAACTACCCCCAGGTAACTGAAGCACAGAGAGAATGAGAAATAATACGTGCCTATTATTGTTTTAAGCTATGAAGGTTTGGGATGATTTACTACATAGCAGTAGACAATGCAAGTCTCAAACAAAAGTATGTGTTTTAAGTGTTTTATAAACTATATATGAATCACTTATAAATATGAAGCCTGACTTATAAATGTAGTTGGATATATTTATTCTGAGATAGGAACTGTAAGTGAACACACACTTTTAACCAAATAATTTAGGTTGTGGCTATGATACAAATCTAAACCCCAATTTGTATCAGTTTTAGTGTAATGATACCAGAATAGAAGCCTGTTAAACAGACTTCCACATCAAGCCACACTCTGGAAATAGAGAAAATGGAAACAAGGCATTTCATTTATATTGTACTTCATAGTTCACAAAGCCTCGAACCTAACATCATCTCAGAAACTGGGTCAGGGAACGTTGGCTTCTGGATCCTCCCGGGCCCAAGTTCTTTCCCAGACCCTGGCAATGTGTTTCCATGCTCTGTAGTTCTGTAAAATTTGCTGAAGATTTTAACTGCAATTTGTTATGACCACTCTCTTTACTCTGACTTCTCTCTCTTGCATGTGTCTCTTCCTGGGTACATTCTTTGGAGTTTCTTGACATCTGGCTAAAATAAACTTGAGTTGGAAATATAATTTCCATAATGTATTGTGGTTTCTTTTCTTATTCTAGATTTCTACCTTTATGCCTATTTTTGTTTATAATTCTGTAATCCCTGTTTTTCAACCAGGGTTTCTGCAATTCTATAAGCTTCAGGCTCCACAGAACCTGAGTCTGCCCTTAATCACCTTGAGCTATATTCAGAGTAGCTCAGTGAAGTAGTCAGGGGAGATGCTATTATTTCAAGTTTATAATGAGAAAACTGAGATTCTGAAAGTACAAAATGACTTGTCCAAGGTCACAGAGTTCATAAGAAGTGAAGACAAGACTCAATCCCCAGATCTCTGATTCCCAGCTCAATATTCTTTCTGCTAACACACCCTTCAGGAAGCACAAACCTTCTCTACTTCTTCCTGTAACTTCCCATCAAAACTGATCTTTCCTGTGCTCCATGCTGCTGCATCCTGCTCTCCTCTTTGATTAAAATGAAAATGTAATTCAGTTTCAGTTAACAACAAATAATTAGAAACATTACCAATTAAGAGCTGCCTTCAGAGCTACAACCTTAGAAATGACTGGTGTGGGGATTTCAGGCACAAAGGCAGGCTCAGAGAGGTTAACTTCAAGTGCAAGCCTTTTCCTAGTACTCTCCAATTTCAGAATCCAACTATACACTGGACTAGGAGAAGGAATTCTAGATACAGCAAATGTAAGACAGAAAAGCCTGAAGATGCTGGGCGGCACTTCCCTAGGGAGAGTCACAGAAGACAGAGGACGGATAATGTCTCCCTCGCGGAGGGCTGGCTGGCATCATCTGGATCCCGCTGCAGGAACCGCCCTCAGCTTCAGGCGCCATTACCCTGGCCAGCTTTTCTCTCCATGAGTGTCTTGCCTCCTTCCCCTCCCAAGCATTGCTCTGGGCTGTCCCTGCTTCTATGAGAAGGGGAGTGCACCCCAATTCTGCATACCAGTGAAAAATATGGTCTATTTCAAAACTTGAATTACTTCATTGAGGCCTTTTGGATCTTCTTTACAAAGCTAACAGATCAGAACCCTATTTGTTCATTCAGATGTGGGAAGAAATAATGTTTTTCCAAGGGCAAAACTGAACTGGGTGGAGATGAGGCACTGGGACAATTGATTTCAGTTAGTCTTAACTAGTAATAATGAATGCGCAAAAGGTCTTTCACCAAAATGTCCTTCAGCTGGTAATTTATTTCCATTTTTTCCCTCCTCAGAGGCAAAACTCTAATAGACTGTCTTTTTGCAGCAAATCTTAATATAACAGTTAGTATGCATATGAAGTGACCCAGGCCCCCTGGCACATGTGTCTGATCTCCATTTAGCAAGGATGGGAGGGAGGCAGGAAGGAGGAGATAGTTAAGTGAAGAAGTGGTCCCCCCGCCCTACTCCACTGCAAAATGCAAGCTCTGTGCCATTAAGATTCTTCTAGTAATTTCTTACAAATCTTTCTCCAAAGGCAGCAAATGGTGGCGCTATCTTTTCAATTCTACTAATAGCATCTCGGCTAAAATATAATTTCTCCATTGAATATTATGAATAATATTTACAGTAGATATTTTATATTATGTAAGATTTTAGTTATTTTGTTTTTATCTGTTTAAAGACAAATAAGTAGGGAGACTTTACCTTGTCTAGCTTTTTTTGGCTTCATTTTGTTTAACATATCCTAACTGGTTTCTCTCTCTCATCTTTGCCTTACCCCAATTTTAATGAACAACTCATTAAAACTCCCACAAATCTGCATAGAATTTCGACCCTAAACCTCCTTTACCCTCTCACTTTTTAATTCTCCCAGGATTCCTAACTTGTTCTTAGCAGTTTCTATTTTTAGCTTCTTCCTTTATTTCTATAATGAGATTTAAAATTATATTCCCTGGTATTCTGGGCGCTGCCCCCAGACAAGGATGAGCAATCAGGCCTGACCAGACTCCCTGAGCGCAGAAAGCAGCCACAGGTCTGAAATGTGGCTGCTAGTGCTTTGGAAGAAAGCAGGATGTGAAGAGCAGGGAAGAGACATGGAGGGAATGGCCCAGTGATGTGTGGGGACCATGTGGGCCCAGACAAGAGAATCTGGGAGAAGAGATTTGTGGGACTCCAGGAAGAGGGGCAGAAAAAGTTTTAGGATGCTTTGCTGTGATTTGCTATGTGCCCTCTTCAAGAAAACCTAAAGAGATGCTTAAAGTTTTCCTATAACTGGAGACAGGAGGGAGAAAGAGAGAGAGAGAGAGAGAGAGAATGTGTGTGGACAGCCATTGCCTTGGGTCGTATGTCCATTGAGACATGGTGTTGATGGCTCAGTGCCTGCTGTGGGCACCTGGCTGGCTTTGACTTCTGGTAGCAGGCAGGGCTTTGTTGCTAAGCTTGGGAAGGTGTTCATAAGATAGGAAAGAGTGGCTGTGACCCGAGCTGCCGTGCATGTGTGACACTTGCTCTCACAACCACACTGACGTCCTCAGTCACTCTCAGGAATTCTCTGTCTTCTCTGGCAAGAGGTCCATAAATCTTGTCGGCTACCTATCACAACCTATGCATGGAATTGGCCACTTTTACTTAGATAAAAAAGCTTTTTCCTCATCAGTCTTTGTGAATAAAATCAATAGGAAAATTCATTATAATTGTGCATTCTGGTGTTTACTTGTGTGTATAACACCCTCTTCCCCATGGTACAAAAAGTTGTCTTAAGGAAAAGTCTTTAGGAAAAGACGCCTGGGCCACCTACAATCTGGGCATCATTCATTCCTTAATGTGAAGTAAAGGACTCTGTGTTGCACAGACTTAAAGAGCAGGAAGGAATTTCAGCTGGTGTCTGGTTAGTGATCTTAAGGTATTTGTAGCTGCTAAACTCTTTTTGTTAGACAAAAATTAACCCAGCCTCTACTAAGTGAAACAGGCTGAAACTGGATGCTTGTGACCCCCATCTTTGTCCCAGTTTGCCTCTTATTCCTTTTGCCTCTCACCACATTGCTGTGTGACCTTGGACAAGTTGCTGACCATATCTGAGTGTCTCCCTGTGCCAGAGAAGGAGGATAGCAGGACCTGCAGCATGGCATTGGTGTAGTACTAAACAAGAGAGTACATGTGAAACCCTTAGCCTTACACGCCTGCAACATAGCAGTCCCTACTACTGTTTTTATTATTAATGGCAGCATTAAGACCAGAGTTCTTCACACTCCTCTTGAGGACTCTTACTTTTCTTTACACTGAGTCCTATCCAGGCAGCCTTATCTTTGCTTTGCTTTACTGTTGTTATTATCTGCACTTTCCCTCCCCTGCCCCATTCCTAGTTATGTCACCGCCAGCCCTGGCCCAGGCAGCAGTCCCAGGCTGATGGCCAACTGTTAGTGAGCTAGCATATGCATGCACACACACAAACACGCATGCACAGGGGAACACACAGACTTCCCCTCTGCAGGACAGGGTGGGTTTAAGCCGTCCTGTCACTCAGCGGCATTCATCCGGCCTCCTTCTCCAGTGCTGGCACTCTGTCTATCTCTGTCTCAGCCTGGCCCTTTCCACTAGACTTACAGAAAGGGTTTTTGCTCTGTTCCCCCCTCCCCTCTCCTTTTTATAATCTCTTTCTGTCTTTTCCTCCCTTTGCTTGCCTCACAAGCCCATTCTCATCTCCTCTTGTCTTTTCCTGTCTCCACTCCTGTCTCCTTGCAGACCGATCAGCCTACTTGATTACTTGCTGGTTTCTATTCTGTCCAAGCATATCCAGCAGATTGTCTTTGCCTCATTCTGGAGGTTTATATGGGGACTGAAGTGCTCTGTGCTTGTGGCAGTATCATCATTCACATCAGGGTCTATGGTCACAACAGGGACACTGTTGGAATAAATATGGGAGCCAGGTGCCACTGCTGGTGCCAGTACAGGGCCTGAATCCCCAGTCGAGGGCTCCATGAGACCCACAGGGACATGCTACCAGATGAATGGATGCCATCTGGATGCTCAAGTCTGGCCAGGAGGGCAGTAAAGTCATGGTGCTCAGTATTTAATTTTAATTTCCCCTGAATAACCCGGAGTGAATTTTGTAATTTGCAATATTGTAAATTTTGTCAACATGTGGGGAATTAAAACACTGTTTACCCAGTACACTCTGGCTAATCATACCCTGGCTGTCTTTCTGATTGCTGATTCATTGTCCTCATGCTTACAAGGGAAGAAATGTATCCCAGAGGAAGCACTTGTCTAAACGAGCTCTGAAACCAAAGCAAAGGCTGAGCTCTGAGGATGACTGGGTCCAGACTTATAATGTGCTGCTTCCAAGGAAAAGTAAATCTATGGATTACTGAAGGAGCTTAGTTCTCAGATATAACTGGGATCAAGAAATAAGTCTTAGAGTAAAACTTACTTCCCCAGACTCCCTGGGGTCATTCAGTGCACTTACTGCTCCATCATACCTCTCAGTAGCCAATGATAAAAATTAACCTCTCTTACCCAAAATTCTGTCAACTAGAGAATTCTGTTAACCAGAAATCTCTACTGTTGGTGCTTTGCTAGTATACTTTTATATGTATTATATATAATGTACATATAATTATATGATTATATATATTATATTATATATTATATATATATGATTACATATTAATATATTATTATATGTTATATATCACATAATATGAATGTACTAACCATAATTATATCTATCATATACTATATATACTGCATGTATCTATAGAGTTATTGGTGTTTTTCCAGTAAAATTAAATATGTAATAAGTAACATGTAATACATAGGGTTATAATAAGGAACATGGTTCAGTTAAATCATGAAGCATGTCTCTAATAATTAAAAAAATTCATTCATTATTCAACAAATATTTAAGAAACTCTGTATGCATGATGGAACCTGGACTACCAAAATGTGTTCATTTAGTTCCCATGCTAAGGATATTTTGTTGTATTTTAATTATTAGGATTTGTGTGTACATACAGGGTCAGATTTGGTTTTTCTTTTTTGTTTCTTGAAGTCCGTGTATTGAATGATGTGTATGATTCAATATATTATAATGGGTACAAGGTACATCTGCTACTTTAGTCTGTCCAGTATGTCTTTCCCCCTATTGTGAATTCTACCCCAGTTTATCTATGAGGACCTACGCTTCCCCATGCAAGCAGTGAAATACATATTTAAAGGATATACATTTAGTCAAATATAGCTTCCACAAATATAGTTTACTAATTTTCCCTGTGGATTGTTTGCAGGTCAAGGGGTTCCCCTTTGTCTCCTCTTCAATACATTTCATCTTCCCCACAAATCAACTAAACTGAGGCCACTGGGCAATGTTCTCAAATTCGTAATCCAACTGGTAAACATCCATGTCTGCCTGCCTCTCCCCACGCTTCCTGAGAACTCATTATTTCCACTGTAGCTGGTTCCCTGGACTATCTGTGCCTCTTGCCCACCTCAGTCAGAAGGGTAAAGAGCTAAAGGAGTTAACAGGGGACACTTTGCCCTGCTAACAGGTGTATCACTGAGGCAGGTTTTCAATAGGCTTGGGGATACACCTGGACTTTATTTTCTCCCTCAGCTGGGAGACTCAGCCACTAGGCTGGCCTGAAGGACATTGTTATAATGCCATCTCCTATAACCCAAGCTAAGAATGAGTGTCTAAGAATGAGTGACAGCATCACTAATCCATGGGAAAAGCTTGAAGCTTTAATAACATTTGCTCTCCGTACTCAAGCTTTACACACCAATGACATTTCAGAGGATTCATTACACTTTTCTCTAAGAGCAAATTGGGAAACTCAGTAGCACCTCTTACTTTGCTACAGGGATGTTTCTCATTTGGCTAAAATTAAGAATTTAAATAGGTTCCCTAGGAGCCCATGAATCTTAAGAACTGCCTGGGTCCTCTTCACAGCTGAGCATGTTCCATATGCTTCTGTTGTAGGAACCACCTCTGACGGAGATGCTATGGACCCTCCTGCTTTTGTACACCTCTCCTTGAAACCTGGGTTTCTCCATTCATTGGTGAATAAACCATTTTTTCTCTTAGTTTTCCTGATGGGATGTACTCATTCTAATTTATATATTTTCCACATTGTGTTTTGTGTAAGGTCTTGGAAATGGAGAAGGCAAACATGTGGTCAACTTGTGTGAAAGTATCTGGTTTGGGTTAGGAGATAAATACCTTCCACCCTCCACTCCACTGACCTACTCCCCACTGACTGACTGGGAGAGGCTTCTGGAAGCCTGATGGAATCATTCTGGTGGCTCTGGAAAAGAAGCAGGTGATTTTGTATCATCTGCATCCAGACAAAAAAAAATCTTTGTGTACACTACCCTACATCATCAATGAATTCTTGAAATAAATACTGACTTTATCTAATTTTTTATTAAAGATCTAATTATTTTAACTCCGTGCATTAAATGTTGACTCTGCCACTTGCTAATTGTGTAACCTCAGGCAGCCTCCCCTCTGTGCTCAAGTTTTCTGTAAAATAGGAGCTAATAAACATCACAGGGTGATTGTGAGGATTCAGTGTGGCAATCTGTGAAAGTGCTTACCCTGTGTGCAGTGCCTAGTGAATGCTCAGGTAACACTAGGTATTAAATTGCTGCAAGAAAGACCACTGTTACTGGGTCCCCATCTTTGAATCAACTGTACAAGAGGCACCTACTACTCAGGCTTTTCTTATCTCTAGGCTACATTGATGAGTAAAATACAGTTTTCTATCCCCAGGAAAAAGTCAGTTAGTCCAGGGGAGAGCTAAGGAATCAGTTATATAGCCTACAATATGGTTAGAGATAGCAATAACCATTAACATTTATTGAGTCTTTACTGCTATGCTGGGCATTTTACATGGATTACTTAACATTTTCTGAAACTTAGGCAGGAGGCACTATTCTTTTATTTATTGTTCAGATGAAGGAATTAAGGCTTAGAAGGATTAAATAACTGCAGATATGTCAGACTCCAGAAAATTTGCACCACTTTTCTCTACTGAGCGCTGAGATACAAATAAGTGCCATGTGCCCACAAGCAGAGGGACTAAGTTGGTGTGGTGAGAACCTGTGGAGAGGCAGTGACACATGAGCTGGGTCTGGAGGAAAGAAAGAAAACTTGAAAGGATGAGAGGGTGGGGAAAGTATTTAAAACCATGCAAGTATGACCATTACATGACAGGATTATGGGTGCAGAGGGAAGGGGTGATGGAAAGGGGAAGGTCCTTTGGAAATGGCTGGGGACACAATGCTAAGGAATCTGGATTCTCATCAGTGCTCATGAGAGGTTTTGAAGAAGAGATAATACAAGATTAAAAAAAAAATTGCCAGTGCCAGGCCTGGGGGAAACCCCTGCATACAACTCAAGAATGAGGAAAAGGCCATGAGTCCTCTGACGTGGAGAGGAGGCCTGCACACAGTGTTGGGCAGTGCATTTACTGGTGTGTTTCTTTGACAACTTTCTGACTCCCTGACCAGATTGCTGATACTACGAATGCAGTGACCATGCTAGTTTTGCTCACTATTTTAATTCTAGGGTCTAACACTGGCACTTAGTAGATGTCCTATAAGTACCTATTGCTTGAGATTTTGGATGACTAACAGCTCAGAAGAGGGACATCAGACATTGATGATCAGGAAATCAAAACAGGGGACCCTTGAGCTGAGCCCTGCAGATGATTACATATTAATAGGCAGATAGTGGGAGAGAGATGCACTGGAGAGAAACATTCTTTGGGCAAAGATGTGACAGCAGGAGGACACAGCGCACTCAGACCAACAGCTTGTCAGGCGGGAGCAGAGCTGCTCAGCCTCAGCACTATGCACAGTGGGCTGGGCAGTTGTCTGCCACGTGTAGCTGTCCTAGCATGCTGGGTCAGCCTCCACCTAGGAGGTGCCAGGAGCATCCCCATTCTCCCCAGCTGTGACGACCAAAGATGTCTCTAGGTATCGCCACATGTTCTCCCCCTCCCAATTCAGAACCACTGCCAGGGCCTTTCAAGTGAAGAGAAAGAAATATGAGGACATAACACAATATGCTGTAAGACAGAAAAGCAGAGGTTAGATTTCAAAAGACATTGTGTGTCACGACCAGCGTGATGTGGGTTTAGCCTGAACCCGGGGGAAAATTCCTACGTATTTAAGCGGAACAGTGACGTGAACATAGCCTTGTGTTTTGGGAAAATCGCTTGGCAGCTGTGGTTGTGGGGGGTTAGGCTTGTCTACAAGGAGAACAGGCTGTTTCAACCCTTCAGGCAAGAAAAAATGAGAGCCCGAGCTGAGGGCACTGCAGGCGAATGGGGGGAGTTGAGAGCTATTCGGAGATTAAACTGACAGACCGTGGTTCTGAAGAAAGACCTGGTGTCAACATTGAAGAGAAGAAATGAACTCTTTTAAGGATTAAGTGAAAGTTAACCAAGACACCATTTAGCTGGAAGCTGAACAGTTAACTCATGAGAGAAGGACGCTAATCAAACGCACAAGTGTGAAGGGAGAATGCCAACCCCATGCAGAACCTCTGCCAAAGCTATAGCGCACGCAAATGGAGAAGAAAGCAGGCAGCGTCAGCGAGATGCCCTGCAAATGGAGCCTAACTGCATTAAAGGATTCAGACAGAGGGACGCAGATGGTCATCGCGATGTCCTCAGTCACTTGACAAGCTGAGTACATAACTGTTGCCAGGAAAGAAGTAATAAAAGCAGGATATTGCCAGTGTGAGCTGGTGCCATGGCCTCTGGTTCAGAGCATGCTTCTGCAAGCGAGGAAGAAGGACATAAATGTGGAGTGACGGACAGAAATCAATCAGCCCCTCACAGACGGGACTTCAACATCCTAGACGCTGTTATTGTCACTAATAAGAAAGGTTAAGTAAGGTGGGAAGAGAACATGCGGAGGGTTGTGGCCAGGACATTGTGAGATAACCTCAGCCGCAGGGGCGCCCAGGGGACACAAAGAGCTGTGGAGGATGGGATGCAGAGCTCAGGCCAAGCTCCCGAGGGTGTGGAGGGCAGGTTTACAGCCCTGGGCTGAGGCAGTTACACATCCTGAAAACTCCCTGACTGGAGAAACCCCCAGGGTGTATGAGGGGTTTTGGTGGAGGGGACAGGTGGATGGGCTAGCTGAAACAGACTGTTTTTTCCCATTAAATGTATTATTTTTACAAGTTTATATTACACAAATTCACAAATACAGTTCTCAAATAAATATTCAACACAACAGGCTGGCACACAGAACAGAAAGAGTACAGAAAAGAGAGTAATGCTTAATGAAATGTGAGAATTGTATAAGGTACTTAAGCTGGACTCTGACTTCATGTTAATGCTCAACAAACTGAGAGGGAGGAGGGGCAAGGAAGACGAGGGGAGGAAGGAGAAGAAATTTGTAAGCAACACTGTCATATTTTTTTCCATGAGAAAGAATGTTTATCAAGTCAGAGACTAGGGTAATAATTTGAGGTTTTGCTAATGTCTCTCTTTTATCATTCATAATTGAAATGTTATTGATATTTCCTGGGCATCTTAAGATGAGTTTAGTTTATTTTCATCTTTTCTGAATTTGGTATCAATAATATGCAGGAAGCCACACGGTGCCTAAATGAGCCTTCCAAAGAAATTGCTATAAATAAAGAAATGACTTGCATTTTTTATAGCTCTTTACATGATTTTATTTGATCCTGACAACAATGTGAGAGAGGCGGGAGAGGTAGTAGGTTCACTTGTTTCCATAGATTTGGCAATACAGATTCACGAAGCCTGCTGAGTCTCCCAAGCTTTCCTGGCTAGTGCTGTGGGATCAAGAACAGGTCTTTTGATTCTCTAATTCTCCTTCCATTACAGCATGGTGCTCGCCAAAGGGAGCCAGGTTTAATCAGAATCACAGCTCAAGAATGACTGAGAACCTCCTTGTCAGTTTCCTCTCCACATTTTTTGTTAATAATTAATACAAAGTCCCTTTTCTCACTCAACCAAGCAACTCATGCCCACCAAAGCCATTCCTGCCCCTACTGTGACCTACCTGATTTTCCCCATTAGCCCATATCTCCACTTATAGACCAGTAAAGCTCACTTTGTCTAGAATGTTCTCTTTAATTCTACCTTAATTAACCTCCCTTTTACAGTAAAAAGTTCTTAATTCTTATTTTGCACTATATTGGGTTGCATTTTCTGAAAAAATTGTGATGTTAGTGATAGTAAAGGCTTTTTGATACACAGTAGGAAAAGGCTTTTAAAATATTCAACAATTTGAAATGGCTGTTTCATAAGTGAGAAGGGCTAAATATCAACAACTTCATATAGGTCAGTTTACTCCTAGCCATCATTTTATGTAGATTATTTTCCTCCCAGTTTTCCCTTCCTCTCATTCAAAAACTATGCTCGCCTGAGCTAATTGCTTGCCTCCATCCAAAAATAAAAAGGTGATACCAGAAAGCAGAAAAAAAAGATACTTTTGGCCTTTTAGGTCTCAAAAAACCTGAACTGTAAGGGAGAAGAATGAACTTAAGAAATAGATAAATGTTTGGGTAAGAGCAAAAAAAAAAAAAAAAAAAAAAAAAATTAGCAGACTAGGGAGAAGGCTGGGGAGGAAAGGAACTGAAGGGATCAGAGTAAACTTCAGGTTTGTATGTTTAATAGTCTGAGACGAGAGGGCACAGAGACTGTGACATGATCCAGATGTACACATTTCCATCTTACACATGCGTATGAATTTACAAAAACTCAAAGCATGTTTCTATCCAATCTTTATTCAGATTTTCCAACCAATTTTTCAAGAAAGAAAAATGCTAAGATTAAATTCTCTCTTTCTAGTTTTCTCACTGAGTCTTCATCAGAGATACTCTGCACCTATTAGGCCACATGACATTTTTCCCCCACTTCAACTTTGTGTTCAGAAAAAGGGAAGGGAGTCAATAACTCAGTTATTGAATCTGTTCTATTTCACGTGCTCAGGTTTAATCCAGCATTGATGTGCCAGATGGATGAAGTGGTGAGAAGCCACGTTGAGGGCAGCATTTGTAGTAATCCAGGAATGAGGGACCTATTTAGAGATGCCTTATTGTACTGGGCTTTAAATATGATCATTATTTTAGGGATTTGTTATCTAAAACCTGGGCTAGTCATTAAAACAAATAAATTATTTATTCATTCATTTCTCTTTTACTGGTGTCCTAAAATTACTGGGTCAGAAAGATTTATGAGATGGATTTAAATGCCCGCAGCAGACTGTTGAAAGAAAGAAGATCAATTTCATAGAGATTCCTTCCTTTTCTTAACCGTCTCTCTCCTTGTTAAATTCTTTCCCATGTGCCATCTCAGCTTCATGTCAGAACCCACATCTGAACAGGAATTGTAAAGGATTCTGGCTTCATAGCTATATGTTGATAAAACAGAAATTGACTTTCAACACAAGCTAGCATGGTGGAAGTCAAATGAGGAAGACACTGTAAAGCCACCAACATTTTCATGGGCTTTGAAGTACACTATTGTTCAGAGACTGCTCAAGACTCAACTGGTCCCTGCCCAGGTATCAGTGGACTGTGAGTGTAACTACACTTATAAAGTACTTAAAAATTGTTTATTGTGAATTTTATTTTCCTCTTTATTGCCCAATTGCTCAAGCCAGAAGTTGGACATTGACCTTGTTTCCCTTCCTCTCCTTCAACCCATGTCTAATCAGTCACCAGTCCCTGTAGGTCTGTGGCTCTCAAATTATAGCCTGCACCAAAATCACCTGGTACACTTGTTAAAGCACAGATTGGCTGAGTTGCAGTCTCAGAGTTGCTGGGATAAGGCCTGAGAATTTGCATTTCTAACAAATTCCCAGGTGATGCTGTCAGTTTAGAGACCACACTACTGCTGGAGATTGATTCCTGAGCATTTTCACATTCATCCATTTCTGTCTGTTTCTACACTATTTTAATCCAGGTCACCATCCTATATCACCTGTATTTTGGCAGTGATCTCCTTGTAAAACACAAATCTGATTAATGGACATCCCTGCTGAAAACTTCAGTGGCTCTGTAGAGTCCAAAAGATGATGTCCATCTTCCCTACCTCTTTGCCTTCTTCAGGGGTAAAATCTTAAACCTATTGAATTACCCTATAGGAAGTAAGGACCTTGCTCTCTCCAGAGCTGTAGCCCTTCATGAACCCTACACACCCTTTCATCTTTCTCTCATTATGAGGAAGTCATCCTTTTGGTTGTCATTAATATTCATGTTTATATATTATGATTATGTAAATGTTGTTCACAGCCCAGTCATTTACCACATTGTTTCCTGAACTTTTTGTTTTCCTTAAAGCTAATAATGAGCTTGATTTTGTTTGCTTTATTTGTTATATGTTTGTTATAACTAAACCTCAAACACTTCTTCACGTTCTTAAACCTTATCCAAAGATATTCAGATAGATCAGGAACTCTATTATTTTACTTTCCTGAAGAAGTTTACCTAAGAGCTTATTGATCTGTTCCCTTCTGGACCAACTGCCTTCTTCATAAAGCTGTCACGCTGGCTTCTCTCTAAACTGCCACCCTGGACATTCCCTTCGTGTCTCTTTCCATGTTTGATCTGTTTTCTGTATCTGGTAGAGTCTTTCCCTCAGATTTTCTTCATAGCTTTTGTGAAGCATATTCTCCAGTAATTTTCAGAGCAACCTTGCAAGGAAAATATATCTATTGACACATTATGTCTTAATATGTTTTTATTCCATCCCAATGTTTAAGTGATAATTTGGCTCAGTATCACATTTTAAGTTGAAAACAATTTCCCTTTAGTTTTTTGATGGCACTTGTCCATTGCCTTCTAGGTAACAGCGTTTCCTTAGATAAAATCTTCTCACTGTGACCTTTTATTTTCTTCTGGCTATTCTCTTGGTCCCAGTGTTATGAAATTTCTCTATAATGTACTTTGGTGTGGGTCTGTTTTTGTTCATTGTGTCAGACACTTGATGACCCCATTTATCTAAAAACTAATGTATTTTGGTGGTGGAAATTTTCTTAATCTTTATTTTAAGAATTTCCTCCCTTCCATGCTTCAATGTTCTTTGTGTACCTCACAAATTTTCATATGTTTTATATTTATACATATATGCATATGTGGACTAAAAAAGCCACAAAACTTCATAAGTGCACATATTAGAAAAGATGGAAGAATGAAAATCCATAAAGAGTACTTGTGTGCACATGTATATACTACATGCAAATATACATAGTTGAACTCAGTGATACAATATTTTATTTAAGATTTTTGCATGCTACTCTAGTCCTAAGTCGAAGTTTTGCCTAAATTTTTCCTTTTTACACTGCTCTTGTCTAATTCAGAAATCAAAGTTTACTATTTCCTTAAAAATGGTCTGGGGAAGTGTGTTAGTTTCCCATGACAGCCATAAAAATGACCACAAACTTGGGGGCTTAAAACAATAGAAATGTATTCTCTTCCAGTTATGGAGACCAGAAGTATGAACTCAAGGTGCTGGCACGGTACGCGCCCTGCAAAGGCTCTAGAGGAGAGTTTCTTGCCTCTTCCAGCTTCTAGGAGCTGCAGGAATTCCCTGGTGTGGTCACATCACACCCATCTCTGTGTCTGTGGTCACACCGCCACCTTCCCATCTCTTTGAAAATTCCTCTGCCTCTCTCTTACAAGGATCTCTATCCAGATAATCCAGGATAAACTTCCCTCAAACTTAAGGATTTTTTTTTTACCATACACATAAGGCAATGTTCACTCTTTTGCCCTATCAGTTAATATGTACAGGTTCCAGTGATTAGGACCCACACATACCATCTGGATGCTACTATTCAACAAGTTACCAGGAATTTATTCTTGTTTTATATTCTAGAATAATTTTTATAAAATAGAGATTAAACATTCCATGAAAATTCCTGTAAAATCCCCCACAGATTTGGAACAATCATATAACTAATTATAACAAATCCTTCTTAACCAGTTACAATTCCTTTACTGTGCATAAATCTAATCAATTTTTCTCTTCCCTCTTGAATCAGTTTTGTCCAATTTTGTTTTCCTAGGTAATGAATGGTTCAGTTTCTGTAAGTTTTAAAACATAGCAGCATAATGGTATTTAGAATATTCAGTATGGGTTTTTTCAGTGCTATTCCATCACCAGTTATGTTCTCCTTTTCATGCCAAATGTTACTTGTGAAAATTTCTTATAATTTCTCAATAAATCTTATCTAAGATGTCCACTTATTACACCGGAAAATTTTACAAATTGCTTTTGCTAATCCTGTATTTTGTCTTTGTTTGCAATTTATAAATTTTTACTCTCATCATTATTATTTTTCTCTTTCTACTTTCTTGGGTTATTTGCTTATTTTTTAACATCTTGAGTTGTACTCTATTTCTTTGATTTTTTTTCACGCTTTCATGCTTTTTAATATAGGCATTTAAGGCTATAAATTTCCTTCTAAATACCAATTTAGCTGCATTTGGGAAGTTTTGATGTGCAGTGGTTTTATTATTTTTCATTTTAAATACTCCAATTATTTTCTACAATCCATGAGTTATTCAGAAGTGCATTTTAAATTTTTTACAAGTACATTTTTGCAGTTCATTTCTAATTTTATTGCATTGTTATTAAAAATGGGATATATATGAGTTCTTTGATGTTTGTTGAGAATTACATTGACTAATTTTTGATCACTTTTAAAAATTCATCCCTATGGAGTCGAGTATAATATATATTGTCTTAGTGTTAGACATCAGTCAATCTAAAGCATTTTGTTCAATTTTATTTTCATTTCTACTTTAAAGCTATATCTTATTTTGTTGTTCAATTTTATATCCTCACTAATTTTTTGATGGTTTAATGTACATTTTACAAAAAAAAGTTCATTAAAAATCTCTCATTATAGTTATGGATTTAAGGACATACCTCTTGTAATGCTCACAATATCTGCTTTATAAGTTTTGAGTCTAGGTTGGTAGGTACACACAAGTTTGACATTGATACATGTTTTGGCTGAACTATTCCTTTTATTATTATATGGTAATGCTCTTTACCCCTAAACACTGCTTTTTTGCCTTAAAATAACATTCTGATCTTAACAGAATCACATCAGCCTTATTTATGTTAGTATTTTTGAGATATACTTTAAAATAGTTTATTTCAGAATTTGGGGTTTATATGTAACTGTGTCTCTTTAAAATAATATGTAACTCTTTTACATACATTCATAATTGTCACTGATTACAGTTATGAGTTTATTTCTCGCATCACATCTTGAACTTTTTATTTATTTTTTTCTCCTTTTCTGAATTATATTGGCATGTTCCATTTTCTTTATTCACTTATTTCTGTCCCCTAATGGTTCGGAAGTTTTATAATTTATAATCCATTTCTATTTAGATTTTAATTTTTTCACCATGGGCAACTGCTATCTTTCTGTGTATATGAGTTTCCCTGTTTGTAGAAAGGAGCTGATAGTAAAATATTCCTAACAGAGTACCTGTTAGGATTTAATAAGATAATATATGTAACACATTCAGATATTTAGCATTTTGTCTAGTTCATAGCACTCACTCAATAAAAAGTAGATTGTGATCATTATCATTAGTAATATTTTGAATATTTTCTATAAATAATCTGAAAATCTTTCCAAACATTCCACCAACTGAAAAATTTTGCGAAGCAGATTGTGTATTCTAGTGCAATAATGCAGTTTACTGGTGTGCAGAGAGTTTAATTATGTGTCTTCCTGATAAAGCGTTTAGAGGGAAGTCAGAATATCAGCACTGTAGGAAATTGATTGATTAATTCAATCAAGATTATCTTTGAAGATAACTCTAAAAATATATCTGATAGCTTGTGGCTGAGGAAATCAGCCAGTGTTTGGGGGAAGGAGTCAGGTAGAAGGTAATTTTCTCTTAATTATTAGTCCTGTACAAGAGGGGTGCTACGTGATAACGCCATGTGGAGAATTCTTCCTGTTACTTGCTGAGTTTTGAAAACTCCCTCTTCAGAGTTCACTCCAAGAAGATTTTTGTTTCAGTCTCTGAGGTTAGGGTATTTATATGCCCTTCAGAACATATTTTCTAACTTAAAATACATGCCATGAAATAACTCATAACTTCTATGAACATGTACTATAGGCAGGCCGTTGAGGCACTGGTTTAAGCATAGGGAAGGATCTATTCCAAATAGAGGAAATAGAGACACACACCACCTGCTCATGTTTCCCAGCTCTGAGAGAATGACATTCAACTTAGATCAGGGCTTGTTCATGGTGGAGTATCCTGCATTCTCCCCAACTGTGTTTGACTAAATGGGTGTTTGACTAGTCAGGCTGACCAAAAGCAGAATGGGAGAGACTGAGTTGGTTTTCAGTAGTACCCCATTCGCTACCTCTATGAAACTGAGCCTGTACCTGTAACACACACACACACACTCTCACTCACTCACTCACTGCTCTTTTCAGCCTCTTCTCTTTCTACTGCCAATGTCACAAATAAAGTCAGGATTTCAGGAGTCAGCTCATTCCATTCTTCCGTAGCTCTCACAGTTAAAAAGGTAAAATCCTAAGAAAACTTCTGGACAGGATATGATTCATAGCAGAGCTTGCAATGCATCATTAAAGACATCTTTGTCCATCTATACACTTTGGGTACAGTCATTCTGTGCAGCTCAATTTATATTTCCGTACTTCTGTTTGAAACATTTCAATAGCTCTCCATCATCTGCAGCCACATTTCTTAAAGCATGGTCTGCCAACTAGAGTTGGACTGCAAACTGTTTATTTTCAGTTAGCAACAAAGAAAGGACATAAATTGAGAATAAATGCATACTTACTAGAAAGAACGATTTTATGTCACTTTAACCTCATAATGAAAGAATTGGCTAGTATTTTGTGTATCTTTATTTCTCTGTTCTAATTATTCTGTCTTAATGTGTCTTACAAATACATTGGCCTGTGAGAGAATAAAAATTTAACAGTAAAACAGGTCTTTTGCCCAAAAAGTCTGAGAAATGCTGACTGACAGGATCAAGTCCCAGCTCTCTGTATAATCCACAAGGTCATTTGTATCCTGATCCTGGCATGACCCATCAGCTCCTCCAACTGCCGTTCCTTTTCCCCTTCGCAGCACTGGGTTCTAGCCACAGAAAATCACATGTACTGTCCTTCTACACATACTGGCTCTTCTTCCCAGAATGCCTTTCATATTCTTAGCTGGCTGCTAAATTTTTACTCATCAGTTGAGCCCAAACTTTCTGTTTGAGTCTGGTCCTTGAGTCGCAACACACATACAATGCAAATTATTCAAACAGAAAGGAATTTATGGACAGAGGTGGAGCTGGCTTGAGATTCAACAGGATCCACAGAATAGAACTATTTCAGGTAGCTTGCTACTGTGTGTTTGCACTAGTGCACGTGCCCTCCCGACCTCCCTCTCTCTCTCACACACTCCCTCCCTCCCTCTTTCTCTCATCACTGCCATTCTCTTGGTTTTACTCTCTTAATGCAGACAGGCTTGCTCCAGATAGCAGCAGAAGACATTGTAGAGCACAGCTCTGTCAACCCAAATTCAACAAACAAGATCTCACTCTTAGCTTCAGAATCAAATAATCCCAGAAAGGATTCCTATTGGTCTCAGTTGGACCAAGCGCTCACTTTTGATCTCCGGACCAACTGCTGTAGCCAGGGAAAAGGAATATTCTCGGCAGTGCAACTTCTGCCCTCCCACCTAAGAGAGTATTTGAAAATGTAATTCCAATTGTATCTCTCTTCCTCATCTTTAAGACCCACTGTCCCCCTAAACTGTAGGAAAAGAATGCAAGATGTTTTGTCCTTTATGAGCATGATTTGGTGTTTCTCACTACTTGTACTGCTGGAGTAAAGCAACCGTTTTCTGCACCTGTGCCTTTCACATGCTGAGATACCCTGCCCACAACAAGCCAGGGGGGAATCCCTAAGTAGCTCTTAAAATAAATGGAAATATTGCTTCTTTTAGTAAATTTCCTTTGGTCATCTCTAACTAAAGGTACTAACAACTCATTGGGAGTATTTTACATTTCATATACTTTTTATTCATCGGTGTTTTTGTAACACTCCACTATATCTTTCTTTTCTTTTCTACTAATACATTTTCTACTAAGCTATGAGTTTATTTACATTGTTTATATGTTCAACACATAGTACATGCTCAGTTAGATATTTGCTGAAACAAGCTATGACTCTGATCTTCTTGTATTACAGATGTATTTTATATAACTTCCTTTCACACTGAAGTTTGATCTCCTTGAAAGGAGACAGTCTATTGTTGTGTGCTCAGAGATTAGCATGGGGCTTAACACAGAGTCACTGCAAATAAATGAATGCTGAGGATGAATAACTGATGAATTAATTAAGGGAAAACAGGTATATATGGAAGAACCCTTGATGACTCTACCAGGACTTTGTTAAAGAGTACTGGCTAGTGCTGTGCAGTTACATAGTGCATGTCTTTGAACCTCCCTTCTTTACAACTCATCTCCTGACTGGTTGGGTGCAAGACAGGTAGGCAGGAGCTATGTAACTTACAGAGCCAAAACTGGCTGCCAGGCACCAGGCCATACCTAAGGCTCATAGCAACCTAGTTCCAGTCAGTGTTTGTTAAATAACCCCATTAGGACATGGGGTCCAGAAAGCAGGGATCTTCTACTCTGTACATCTAGATAGCTGCAAGGAAAAGTCTACCAAAAAAAGAGCCTTCGTACGGATTCTCATGAGGTGTAAACAGCCAGCTAATGATCTGGTTCTACAGAGGTACTCACAGCAGTGATTGGGTGTTTATCTTATGTATGGAGTTGGGGTAGGAAGTGAGGAAGGGAGGGGATGGCTGCAACTCACCATTGTGAGTAATGACACAGTCAGATCATGATAATCATTGCCTTGGTGACAAGCCATTTCTGTCTCTCCTGCATGCACACAAATTATCATTAGTCATCGTCTCCACAATGTCAGGCTGACACAACCTGAGGAGTTATTAATGTCTCAAAACTGCAGGCATGGGAGGGTTTTATCTTCGCTGTTTATTTCTGCTAAGTAAGACTAAAAACGATCTCTTAGGTCCTTGTTTGCAGAGGTTCTGCATCACATTGGGAGACTAGAAAGCACACATATTTGGCTTATGGCCTTGATATGTCTTGTTTGAAAAGATGTCACATTGATTAGAATTATTGACTTTGAAAGAGGCTTTGTTACTTGTAGGAGGATAAGAGTTTTGCTATTATGGAGCATTCTATCCTTTATAAAAGTACTTGATAACTGTTTTGTGGTCTTCTGTGAAACCCTCTAGACACAGTCCCTGCTAAGTTTACTCTTTGACCAATATATCCCAGGGCACAGGGCTGTTTTCAAATCTGTTTATTGTGCTGGAATGAATGTGTGCTACAATGTACTAGGATGATTTTGACCTCTAGATTAGAATCACTTAGGGAGAAACATTATGAAAAACTTTGGAAAATTAGTTTTACTAATATTATTCATCTAGCTATTGTGACTATAATTATGAGATTTGATTCTACCAACAGGGCCAAACATGCTACATTGCCTCACACATAGAAGATACTCAAAAATCTTTGAATAAAAACATGAGCTAAGAACTGCAGACCTGTAGGTATATGATTATAAATATAGTGGCTGAGGTGAAATCATGAGAAACACAGGAAATGAAAGCAAATGCTGTATCCAAACTCAAAAATTTGCTGTCTTTCAAATGCATCGGGATACTCAACCTCTAATGCGCTGGTCCACCTTATTCGTTCTCCTTGAACATCCTTCCCCATGTTGTCCATAAGATACATTCTTGCACAGTCCATCCTGAACTTACTCCTTCTCAGCTCTATCTCACTGCCCCTTACTAATGACAGAATTATTTTCCCCCACATGTTACACTGTAAATTGTGAATTCCTGTCAGTGTTGATTCCACTAAGCACACTGCCCTGTGACAACCACGGTCTGAAGAACTTCACCTGGCTTTCTCAAGGTCAGATGTGCCCCACTCAGCATTGTATTTCCAGTGACTGTGTAGGGTAAGGACTCGGTGAAAGTTTGTTTTAAAAAGTGATTCCAGTATATATGAGAACAAGATTCAGGGCAGCCAGAATTTACACACTAGAAGAATGGTGCATTGAGTTAAATCTCAATCACTCAAAGTCACATAGCATATGAGTGGTAGCCTCTGAAGACCTCCCAAGCTTTTGGAACTGTGTCTAATGCCAATGCCCACGTCCTGAGGTACATCCTTCCCACAATGTCCTGATGTACATCCAAGGACTATTGGAGTTCAGCAGAGGAAGGAGGGAAAGTTCCTGAAGGAAGTCATTGAATCTAACATCTGCAAGTGTGGAGGAAGGAGTTGGCTCAAAGAAGGGATCATAGAACAAGGGAGAAACAGAAGGATTTTTTTTCTGTACAGGAAGTTGGGTCATACATTTTAGTAAGGGGCAAGAGAAATGAGGCATTGGGCAACAGTGCAGGGCGAATAAGAGATCGAAAGCAGGGGTTTGGGGTAAATCTGACAAAGTGTATAAAGAATCTATGTTTCTCTACAATAACAGAAGCCAAAGGCTGCAAGAGTAGTTTGTATATACAAAACATGGAGATGTTGCTTCGCCTGCAAACAGGTACCTGACCAGATGAGGCACAAGACACAGAAGGTGGTGGAGGGGGAGTCGAGAGCACCCTGGATGCAAAGGAATCCGTGCCTTTAGATTTCACATGCCACTAACATGCTAGGGGAGGTTCCTGTGACATTGCACCAAGTCATTTTCTACAACTGGACCAAGAAGGCAAAGCACGTTCACCATTTTGAAACTACAGATTTCATGAGGGAAATGCAATTTTTGCCTCCTACCACATATGAGCACATAGCAGGCAGTGAATAAATACTTAATGAACAAAAGAACATGAACCGAAAGCACTTAGGCTGCTGGAGTGAAGTTTCCAGCCCTTCTTGCACACCTGTGGGTTCTCACAAGTTAGTGGGGTTTATTTTTACCTTGGCCTTCACAAGGGTTGTAGTGGAGGTAAAAACAGAACTTCTCTGAAGGAACGATTCATATTCTGAGAATTATCCCACCTTCCTGTGTAGTGAAAGGAATTTTCCAAGAGGTTCCTTAAATACCTCAAATGTCCCAGGCAGTGGTATTTCAATATCTTTTACAGTATGAAAAGCTTTTCCCCCTCAGTCTTCGGCCTGGCTCTGCCCCTGGGGACTCGCTGAATGGCACCACATCTCAGCCGCACCTGCGTTTGATCTCACACACACTGAACTGCAGCCTTTGGGTTCTGGACTAAAGACAACTTCCAGCACTTCCACGAAGGCTACTTTGAGCACTCTGCCGAGGACTTGGGAGACACTTTTTTCAAAGAAACAAATACATTTCCTTTCCAGAGTTAGCATGAGGCAAGGCCAAGTTTCATTTATCCCCCTACCTATTCGTTTTCTCTGTCTCAGGCTGAGATGTAGCTAATTATACACAGGGCTTAAGGGAGCACATCTTCACACTAAAAGGAAATCTGAGTCAGGGCTGCCTTCCAGAAATGCAAATTAAAATAATAGCCTCTGCCTGTGTGTCAGGGCTAACAAGCTATAAAACCTAGTGGCAATAAAGGAAATATGGTCTGCAGGCTCACAATTGGTAAAAATGCACTCTTTCATCTTTGGCAATAGAAATTGATTTTCTGAGCCCTTGAGCATTGTCCCAAAATGACTTTGGTGTTAAATCTCTGAAGTATCTACATAAAACAAGAAGATCTGGGTGCCAGGATTGAACTTTGGCCTGGACAATGCTCTGAGTGTCTGGTTTCCTACCAGCAGCGCGGAGTCCAGTCTAGCCCAGGAGTTTGCTCTGCAGTTTGCTGTGTCCCAGATGCCAAGAGCAGATTCTGCTGCTGGGTTTAACTCGTGGTCAGCATCTAAGACTGTAAAGGCATTTGTCTGGTGGAATTTAGCAGGGCCTGTGTGGAATCTAGTGACTATAGACAGGAATCGCATCAATGACCTCTTTTCTATGTCCTGGCACCTGGAGACTTCTCCTGGTCTGATATTCAAGGTCATCCTGGTAGGATTTCATTCTACATATCCTTTACCTCATATTACATTTCAAGTTGCATAACTTTTAAATAACTATTTGTCTATATGTTATATGGACAGCACTCCGTAAAGCACTTTACAAATATTTCAATATTTGGCACTTTACAAATACTACAATTTTATAAAATTTCACAAATATTTCCTATCTTTCATTCATTCAAAATATGTTTTTTGAGCACTTACTCTGTGCCAGGCATTGTTCTAGGCCTGAGTGCTAAAGTCTTACAGAGCTTGTGTGTGATTTCAGAGGCACAGACAATACCAATGTGCAACTCATTAGTTAATTCCAGAAAATAAGTAGTAATGAGGAAATAGTCTCAGGTAAGGGGAAAGAGGATATAGGGAGGGGGCATTTAACTAGGGTATCTCTCTAAACAGCCTAACTAAAGCCCTCCCGACACCCCAACTGAATTATCAAAGATGTGAGTCATGCAAAAATCCAGGGAGAGAATCTTCTGAGCAGAGAGACCAAGGAGGCCAAAAGCTTCCCTTAGTTGGCTCCCACCTGGTATGTTTGAGAAACGTCTGGAAACAAATGGGGGTAAAGCGATGGGAGAGGAGGTCAAACAGTTAAAGTCAAGACCTGAACGTGTAGGGTCTTGGAGGCTATCGTAACAAGTCTGCATTTTACTCTAAAGATAATGGGGATCCTGTCAGTACATTTTAAACCATCACATTAGCTCTTGGGTGAAGACTAGATGGTAAGAGGGAAGAGTAGAAAGATGGGACAGGAGGCTCTCATAGAAGGTCAGGTCAGGGAGACAGTGGTTTGCTCATTTGCGGGGTTGGTGATGAGGATTTGGGATCTATTTGAAGGAATATCTAGTAGGACGTGCTCCTTTGGTCATACAGAAATTCTCTGAGATGAAAAAGCTGGGATGGTGGGGTGGGGCTGTGCTATCTTGGAGAGGATAAGGTAAGGAATTAACCTCATGATAATAGGGGCAGGTGAACAAGCTCAGAGGGAAGGAAGACTCTTGCAAAATCAAGAGGAGATTTGAGAAAATCCAGTAGAAAATTTGGGATAAAACAGCTCACAACTATTTGTCTTCAATCACTACCTGGAAATTTCCATGCAAAATTTCATTTTGGCATTCATGCAATCACCCCTTCACTTGATAGATTTCTACACTGAGAAAGACTCAGAAACCCCAATAAGTACACTTCTTACTTATTTAGATTGTTCATGTTACCATTTGACATTTGTTTCTCTCTCACCACTGCTGATGAATCACCAGAAAAACAAAACAAAACTGTTTTTACAAACTGCCAAAGCTGCCTTTGTTGCTCTGTGTTGACAAGACAGAGAATGCTGTTGATAAGATCTGATGTGGCTGGCTGTTTTCTTGGAGGACCCAAAAGTGAATATAAATAACTTAAAATACCTTTTATGATCTATCTGGTTTTGGTGACAAAATTAAAAGAACAAAGCTAAGACTGAAGAGGGAGAAATTGAAAAAGTTTGAAGGAAAACATAAAATTTGATTTGGCTTAATTAATATTTATGGAGCAGTCATAGCATGCAAGCAAACAACACAGGAGTAAAAGCCTGTGTTTGCTGACTGCTATGTGCCTATGCACACTGGAACCCTGCCAAGACACTATACAATGGGTACAGTTCTTATCCTGTTATAGATGAGGAAATGAACAGGTTTAGAGAAGTGAGAGAAATGGCTCTTAACTCTTATATCTAGAAAATGGCAGTGGGTCACCACCTGCATCTTCCGATTCTGAAGGTCATGTTCTCAATAATCAGAGGTACTGCTTCTCAATTAAGGAGCTCACTAGGTGTTCCCTGTCTAGTGGTGCGGGATGAAGAAAGCCTATTAACAAACTGAAGTGACTTAAGGTCATTGAGAGAGGTTACACTGAAGAGCTGTCATTCATACTGAGATTGGAAAGAAGTACATATGACTTAAACGGGAAGACGGGTGTTTTCTCAGACCAAAGTAATGGGAAATAAGTGAGATATCCAGGCTATATTACCTTATGAGTTTTAGGTAGTCAAGCAACATTTTTGTGCATATTTATTCATTTTATCTCTAACATTTATTTATAATATGATGCATATATATTGCAAAGAAAACTATAGGCGTTAATAAGGCATAGTATATAATGTTATATAGGATTTGTGCTATATATAATTTGATATAAATGTACAGGCAAGTTTACATATTCCTCTATAATATTATATTCATAATACTTATATACATATTTCTGACATACAAATATTATTGCATTTCAATATGTATACTGCATATATTATATTATATATATTCTTTCACAGACTTGACTGATGGACTTGGTTTCAATCTGTGTAATAAAGAAAAAACCCAACTGTAAGTCTGGAGATGTGCGTTTCCATATTTTTGTCAAGTCCCTTATTTTCTCAGGGTCTCATATTCCTCCTCCAGACAATAAAAGGGTTGGACTAAATATGTCTAGGGCCCCTGCCAGCTCTAACATTCTTTGATTTGGACATGAAAACCCAGGCATCATGTTCCACCAACTGGCGATTGTGTCCTCTATGCTGGCACAGGGTGTGTGCATGCCCCTGTTGTACGTGCATGCTTCTGCGCCTGTCACTCCCTTTAGACCATGGGTTCCCTGAGGTCAGGGATGGTGCCTTATTCATGTTTATCTCTGGCACCTAGCCCCTAGCAAATGGCCAATAACTAAATATTGCTTTTTAAATCCAACACTCTGTTTTAGATAATTCTATATCATTTTTCCTAGAAAATATCACTCCCAAGTGCTTTGTTTCTCATAATTTCAAAGTAGTTTATTTCCAGCTTGATAAAAATGAACAGTTTCTGTCAGTTGGGGTTTGGGTTGGAATCCCTTGTCAGAATGTTGCTAAAAAGGTTTCATAATTACAACATATTTATCCTTTCAACAAGAAATCTCAAAACAATTTACTAAGAAAGCTATTATTTCATAATTCAGATTGAGGTCCAAGGAGATCAGCAACTTATTAAAGGTTAATAAATTATTCACTGATTGGGACTTGAGCTTCTGAGCCTCAGAATCACAGCTTTCCATATAAACCCAAAAGAGCAGGCAAGGGAAACAGTAGTCAGAGGTTCTGTGTACCCAGTATATTTAGCATAATCAGTTTACCTGTGTCAATTTCATTACCATTTATAAAAAGGATGCTGGCTCATGGGAAAAGGAAAGCTTCTCTACTATTTTTCCATCTTCAGGCTGGGTAATTCACCATTCAAATCTATTCTGAAAGTGGCACAGAATTTATTTCAGCAAGCTCTGAGAAAGGAGGTTGCTCTCTGCAGAAGCATCCCCTCTGGGGTTTAATCGTGGTTGAAAGTATCCTGCGTTAGATGTTACATGTCCCTCAACCATTCATTCTGGCTGCTTTCTTCATTAGAACCATATTTGAAAATCCCTTTATCTTCCTTTGACCCTGCTAGACTGCTACCCAAAGGAATACACTCTAATCCTCCTCAGCCTGTCTGGAGAGATTTAGCTCTCAAAGGAGTGTCAAAGAAAAGATTTTCAGCAGTCCTGGAAGGGAAATGTATTGTTGTCTATAAAGAAATGGGTCCCATTTACTTATTTTTGTGAGTGACTTGGAGATGTTTCTGGAAATGTAGAAATACTTTTATATATAGGTGTTATCATCACTTCAATATTTTGAAGAAATATCAGAAATTTGAATAAGCCTTCCTAAGTATTCCAGAACAGCTTGAATTAGGGAATATTCAGCACCAAAGAAATGCTCTTTTGTTACTTTCCAGCATAAAATTAATTCAGATTAAGAAAATTGGGCCTAATTAAAGTCCTAAGAGAATCTGCTTTCACGAGTGAAAAAGAAATGCTTAAAATTAGATTAAATTCATGGTAATATAGAACAAATTTTCTTGGGAGCACTTCAAAATTCGACTCACTCTTCATTTCACCATCATTCAAAATATCCCTTCTGCAAGTTTATTTACACTTTCGACTACAAAAAATTTATATCTAAGAAGATAGTATAGAAGGAAGCAAATTGTGTCCTGGAAATCACACACACTTTGGAATTATACCTGGTTCTAATTCCAACTCTGCCACTTGATAGTTGGGTACACTTGGGGATATTTCTTAACCTCTCTGAAACCTCAGATTCCTCTTCCATAGAGATGATGACAAAGTCCTCCCTTGAAGAGATTACTGTGTGAATAAGAGAATGTATTCACAGTGCCTACCAGCTGGTAGAAATTTTTTAAATGTTACTTTCCATTTTTAAGCCAAGTCTTGTCCCCAGTTCCCTAAACGTCAAATTAATTGAGATTGAATTAAGAAGGTATTTTCTCTGTATTATCTGTATTATCTCTTTGCTACCCTGACTTGTCTCTTCTCCCAAGGTTTTGGCATTTCATATAGCAAGTATTATGTTCCTCTAATAAATATTTTTCAAATATGACTGTGGTACAGCAGAAAAGAATAGCTGGCTTTCTGTTTTCCTTTGGGAAAAGGAAATGTCAGATGACAATGACTGGAAAAACAGTCACCTGTCCCGACCTCTAACCTATTGTTAATGTAGAGCTATTCAAACTCGAGCTACATAAGCCAAATGGTGGAGACATGTATACATTTAGGAATTAATATGATAGAATAAAACATTGAATTTTTCTCATCTAATGAATTCCTTGTTTAGTTATTAGTCATGTGTGTGACTTAGAACCAAACATCTGAATTGTCTAAGAATTTAGTTCCTCAGCAACAAATAAAGTAGCACTGTTTCAGGGATTGAAACTTGAATAGCTTCAGGAACCAAACACTGATGGGGCAAGAGGGCCAGTTGGATATGATGTTAATTGTTGGCAACTACTTCAAATTTAAAAAAAAAGAAAGAAGGCGGTTCAAACAGCGACCTCCACTTTCCATGACCTTGTCAGTTTCCTCTGCTGGGATTCATTAGAAACAGGCACTGTTTGTAATAAATTATTTTAATAGAGTCCCTCTCACAGAACTCAATTTGTCTCTTATTACTGGGGTTTGTGAGAATCAAAAAGTTCTTAGAATTTGTGAACAGTGGGACTCTTCAAAGATACAGTATATCTATACTAGAGCATAACAGGGAAGGTGATGAAAGAAATGTCTCTAAAAGGTCATTTTAAGATCATGAATCATGTTTCATTGCTTTCAAGGAGAAAATGACATATTCCTTGGTATCAGTGATTCCCCAGAACTCTTCCCCAGAGGTGGGAAACTCAGCCTTACGTATACAAATAGCCAGCTTGTCTTGATTCTCCCTTCCCTCCCCAAATGGAGGTATGACTATTCATTTTTACATGAGAAAATGTACATGTGTATGAATATATAATTGACTGTCCTATTTCCTGTGCTAGAGAAAGGGCAGAACCTGTATTCTTTCATTGGTGTTATTACTCCAAGTGATGCTGTGTTTTTGGTGCTTTTTTGAAAATGAGTACTTGATCTTTGGTGATTAATTTAAAATCTATGACTCCTTGGTGTGAATTTTATCTATATGCACATAATGTATTCATATTCAGGAAATAGTTGCAGGAAAGAAAATACATTTCCCTATTCTAACTCTCTAACTCTAAGCAAATAGCCAGCGTGAACAACTGTTTCAACCGAGCAGCATTAAATGTAACTTCTGAAGGCAGTCTGTTCAGCAAGACAGGCAGGAGGGTGCACTTTTGAAGGATGATTATTGGTGGTGAGTAAGAGAGTGTCTAAGAAACTAATAAAGCTACAATACAGCAACAATCACTTTATTATTAGATGTTAAAGAACATCAAGGAAGATTTATATCTTACTTTAACTTTACCCCGAGACAGCAGCAAATTCAATTGCTGGGTTGTTTTGGAGTAAAGCAGGGGTTCAAGAGGAGACTGTCTTTCAATGGGCTTAAGATGATTTAGAGTAGGTTTAATCAACTTCTGATCTCTCCGGGAAGATTACTGACGTGACTTAAGTGGCGGAATGCACACTGATTTCATCCTCAGAGAGGAGGGGAGATGCTGCAAGCTCACTATGAACACATTCATTTGCATGCAGCCTAATTCACATTCAGAGAGTGAGCGGACATGCACAACATGGAATCTGAGATGGAGCATTTAGCATGTAAAGCATAGTGTGGCTTCTAATGTAGTAAACAGAATTCTTAAAGCATAATGAGCTATTTTCTAACTGCAAATTGAATACCCACGTTAAATAAATTAAAATCTGCACGTGCATATGAGCAAGTTTTCAAGTGGAAAACAGTGGATCCTCTGTCTGTCTTGGGATTTATGTGAAATTTCTTTATTTTCTGAGTACAGCTCATTATCTCACACTTCTTTGTTTTCAGACCTTAATTTCCAGCCAACCAAATTATCTCTGATTCTTGGAATTCAGAATATGGAGGAATTTACCTCCACTTTGAGCCACAGATAACACTTACTCTAGAACATTCTTCCCACCCATTTTCCATCTTCTAATTACCTTTCAAGGTCTAATTCAAATATTATCTCCTTCAGAAAACTTTCCCCTATCTTCCCAAATGGAAGCAGTGTATCCCTTTTTGAACTGCCACAACTTTAATATGTGCATAATGATACCACTTCCTATTTTACACTCTGGCCATATGCGCACCGTATTTCTTATTTCCCCCACTAGATCCTTAACTTCATATCTCTCACAGGACCTAAAGCAGCCTTTGTCATTAATAGATTTCCCTTAAAATTTGTCAGAGAAACCTAAAATTTCAATCCCCGATATTTCCTGCACAGAAAAATGTTATGTGATCATCAGTTTTCATTCATTTATTCTACAAATATTTATTAGGTGCCTGGTGAGTGCCAAACACTGTTCTAGTTACTGGGAATACACAGATGAACAAGATCACTTATCTTCTAGTGAATAAATAAACAAACAAGAAAACACATATAATTACAAGTAGTATATCACAAATTACATTAAGATGATATGATAGTGAAGGTCTGGACAAAAGGTACTACCTGAGCTGAAATCCAAATGACAAAAAGGAAGCAACTGGCCAGGTAAAGAGGAGGGTAAAAAACATAACATTCCAAGAAGAAAAGTGAGAAAGAGCAAAGTTATAAGGCAATAAAGTTTGACATATGTGTCAGCCAGGATTTGGAGAGGAATATAGAAATCATACCAGATGTTTCAAACAGAAAGGGATTTAATACAGTGAATTAGAGGATTTGGAAACTTTTGAAAGACTTTGGGATAAAAGTCAGAGATAGCCCTATGCAGCATTTATAAAGTCTGCACATGAAGAATCAAAGGAAACTGCCAACAAAATGTATATTTCTCAGGAAGACATCCAAAAGCAAATGTAAGTGACATTACAACAGGTTTATATGTTGATAGAAATAATTCAGGAGGCAGGAATAAATTAAGAATACTGAGGGAAAGTATAAAATTTGAGATGTACTGTCACTGCAAAGTCTGTAGGGGATGGGACACAGAGCACAAGGGGAGAATTGGCCTTTGATGGCAATGCAGACATTTCATCTAGAGTAAGAAAAGAGGAGGCAGAGGTTGCAGGATTAGAGGCAGGTGGCACTGTAGGGTTTGGAGTAGGAGAATGGAAGTGTTCCTCTCTGGCAGATTATTTATTTTCAATGGCCGATGAAGTGAGGTGACTACCTGACAGTATTACATTAGAGAAAAGAGGTACAAGGAGTTGAGGTGAGAAAAGAAGCCATTTCAATAGTCACTTTGGAGAAAGGAACAGCTAGAGAAGTGATGTAAAACTGAACAGCAATGCTGAGAACCCACATGTGATCTGAAATCACAATTTTAAGAAGAAAGCAGCCATCAGCAAGTTTGCTTTTTTCTCCACAAATGTTTGGGTCCTGAAGGGTGGGAAAAAATAGGTAGATAGTTTGTCTTAATTAGACTTGAGATTTTGCAATGTGATCATAATGTAGGGAGAGAGGAATGAGGTGTGAAGAAGTTAACGTTTGTGCAAGGGTGGGCGGGAAATGATGCACAGTGAAAGCTAGGAAGGAGAAATGCGAGAACATGAGATGTGATAGCAACATGCGGTAGCATCCCTGAATTAGAGGTTTTGATAAGATCGGGAATAAGCTGGTAGAGTATAAATACAGGAGGTAAAAATATGGTCAGAAAGTGGGCCAGAGGTAGGGCAGCTGTCCGTGAGGTGTCAAAATATGTCCCTGAAAAAAAATGGCATGTTGCTCAGAGTCTTTCTGAAGCTCTTGGATAAAAAGACCCCAACCCTCTCTTGCTTGAAATTCAAATATTCAATGTGTCATCTTATATAGTACCAATGTTTCTCATTTATTTATTTAAAAGAGTAAAGATTTAAGAATGAATTAGAAATGAACAAAAATATATAAAAGCCAATATGAGATAAAGTAGATAAGACAGTAGAAAATGAATTCTGATTTACTTTTTAAAATGTCTTTAAAGGCCAGTTGAGACCTTTTACTTAACCTTAAAGACCTGAAATAAATTAACAACGTCCTGTGCAATAACAAGCTGAGTCTTGACTCCAGGAAAATAAAGAAAATCCCATAAAGAAGTTGGGTCATGACTGAGGTTCACAGAATCACATAAGCAGAGGACTCTTTGCTCTCTCTGCACCTAAGGCAAGAGTTTGAATTACAGTGATGGCGATAATTTAAAAGATGGTGATAGTAGCAATGCTAAGGATGACACTAACTGAGCACTCAGTATGTGCCAAGCATTTCACATAAGATTATTTTTCCACTCAATTATCTCAATCATCTGTTTTATACATGAAGAAAGTGAAACTCAGAGAAGTAAGATGCTCAAGTAAACAAAGTTAGTAAGTTTAAAATTCTAGGCATTTTGATTCCAGAGGTCACCCTATTAACAACTTCAACGCTCTGCCTCCCGCTCTACTATGTCCCTATGTGAGAGAGACACAGAGCGATCTGTTCGTGTCAACCCCAAGTCAAATCAGAATTTGCTGGTAGCTAACTGAAAATTGACCAGTCAGGGGTTATGATGGAAGAAGTAAATCCACAGGATTCACCCAGACCAGGGTAGGAACTAAAAGCTGGCCACATATTCCCCATGTGATTGTGGGAAGATTACTTAATCTCTTTGGGTTTCACTTTCTTATCTGTAAAGATGGAGAATATATTGATACCTCAATAGCATTAATGCAAATGAGACAGCATCTGTGTAGATCTTGGTAGATTTCTTCCTCCTTTTTCTAAGTGAAGGCAAAGGATGCTATCTGTCATTAAGTTACCTAAATTATCTAGTAAGTAACTTGCAGATAATTAGTGTTTAATAAATACGAAACAATGAGTAGATTGATAGATAATGGATGACCAGTCTGAGGTTATAGGAGATGAAAAAAAAAAAAGAAAGGCGTGGAAGAGATATGAGATATACTGCTGACTAGTGATCTGATCCCAGCCCACATTTTGCAGTCCTTTAGCAGTTGGGCAGTGACTTATGACTAATTTTGGCCAATGACCTATAAGCATAAGTGATGTATGAGTTCTGGCCCAAAGTGTTTAAGAGCCAGAGCCAGTGAGTGACTTTCTAGCTCTCTCTTGTCCTGCTGCAGCAATTGTAGGGGACAACTGAGACACAACAATGACAGGATGGGAGCAGCGAGAATGACTAGGCCACTGCAGGGAAGAAACCTGCCCTGGAGTTACTGGACTCCCACAAACAAGCTATGGTTTTATTAAGTTAATTTGTTTCTGCAGCATAACCATGCTTCACATACCTCACATAAAGTGTTTTTTTGGGGGTAGGGGTGAGTACAGATAATCATTTTTGGCATGCCAAATTGTTGAACTGATATTCAGGATCAGAATAGAAATAATGTGAAGGATAAGAAGAAAAACTTCAAGAAAAAAAAAATGCTTTGGATAAAATTTGGCAATTTCAACAACTTCATAGAATAACTCATTGATGCTGTAAAGGAACACAGTTAAAAGCACCATCTAATTTAAGTCATGAGATTTATATTTCAGGGTATTATAATATTTAATTAGAGCTCATTATCTCACCGACTTCAGAACTTCCCGTATGAGGAACTCTCAAATGTCATCAGGTATGACTGCCTTATCTCACTGATGAAAAACACAAGGCTCACAGCAGTTGAACTGAGTGTCCCATGGCATTTTGGAGATTCAAGGGCAGAACAAGGTCTTAACCTCCGATCTGTTATGTCTCAGCCTAATGTCTTTCTAACCCTACGCTTGGGGCTTTTCCATTGTTGATGGCCTAATCATACCTGGGTGCTCTAAAAGAGTTAATGTAACTTGCAAAAAATTACTATTTTTTTGAAGCTCTGAAGACAGCCATACTGAATAAAGCCACCAGAGTATTTGATCCTTCCTGAGGGTGCTCATCCCCAAAACGTTAGAAGATGAAAGTTCTCCAGAGAGGAGCTCAGTAAAATACTTACAGGAAAAAAATGAGTTCTGACCACCCAATTGAAAATTTATGTAAGTCTTTAGAAGATTGATGCCAGCGAAGTCAACAGTTCTCCCTGGAGGATAACGGAATCAGGCCTTAACTCTCTTCAGTTTTTTTTTTTTGGAAGTTCTACCTCTAGGTATGTCTGAATGAATCAGCCAAAAGTGAATCTTGTTAAATAGCAGGTCTGTGAAATGCAGGGTGTTTATCATGGAATGATTACTTATCTGTTTGGAGCAGTTTTCAAAGTTTCTGCAGTTTCCGACTTTTTCTCTTCTCCAGCTTTCTCTGCTTCATAAAGAAAATGGTTCTAAGGGCACTACCTGAAGTATAAGGAAATTCCTACCTTCCTTCAAAACCTCAAGAGATTTTGTTACTCAGAATAATATGAACAAGTGTCAGTCCCACATTTTTCTCACACCTCATCAGATGTTCAGAAACTTCTGATTAATTGTGGTTTCTGGGATAGCAAATGTCTTGTGTGTAAAAATAAAACAAAGTAAAAAATGAAAATAAAATGAAAAACAGCCTGTGGTTACAGCAGTTCTCTCCGTGAAGACAAGCCACGTAGAGGGACATGTCATGATTGACAGGAGGCAGTGGGTTCCCAGAACAATCAGGAGTAAACATCCTAAGTGTATTTAAGTTTTTGCACTTTCTGTCAGCTTCCTTATTTGACTTATCAAGAGTTTTATCAGTAAAAAATCATCGGTTAAGAAGAAAGAAAAATCAACACGGCTCTTTCAGTAGTAATTATCTCTGGATTTTCCAAATCATTGCAATCTGCGTAGTTCCTGGGATTCTGATTAAGGCCTTTGCTAACTCTAAGTCAAATAGGGATGTTTATTCACACCCTTGTGCAATTCTATTCCTATCAAACTTTAAATGTTTGCCAGTTAAAGTACCTCAAGACTTTGATTTGCATTGCTTTGATTATGAGTGATATTAAGAACCTTTTTATATGACTTACTGGCCATTGCATTTTGTCTTCTGTGATTTGCCTTTTCCTAATTTATTTCTCACCTCTTTTGTTTATGAGGGTTTTTTCCACATTGATTTATAAGAGATCTATAAACATCATTAACCTCTTGTATGTTAAGTATATAGCAATTACCTTCCCCAGCAAGCATTTACATATTAAGTTTATTTATGGCTTCTTTGACTATACAAAGATTTTGTCATATACCCAAGTAAACCAGTCTTTTCTTTTTTAGCTTCTGGGCTTAGTTTATGCTTAGAAAGTTCTTCTTCATTCCAAGATACAAAAAAATTCTCCTAAATGTTCTCTGGTGTTTTTCCAGGTCTTTCTGATGCCAACCCTATGCATCTAACCACATAACTGTATTACGGGCTGTACACCAACTGCTTTGGTTTGATTTTACCGACTGTATGACTTTAAACATCTGGAAAGAGTAGTAATAATGATTTGTACACCACAAAGTTGTTGTTACTATTAACAAATTCATCTCTATGAAGTATTTAGAAGGCGTTCCATATATGTTAGCTATGTCAAGGCATAGAACATCATCCACCTCTGTAACCCTAGCCTAAGCACAGCTCTTTGCATATAGTTGACACTCAGCAAATACAAAGTTAATCAATTCATTCAAAATATGTTGACCCCATTCTGCTTTTTAATAAATTATTTATTATGAAATCTGGCCACAGTCCCCATAATCATTTCAGCAACTCTCAGCATAAATTGTTGTTTTGATTCTTGGTCAACCCTGAGGCTCTTAGATGCAACAGGAGAAATAGCTTTGTATTAAGATTTAAACTAATCTATGTAGGGTTAAAATGTGGTCTCTCCTCACAGACTCCGTCATGGCCACGATTCTTTGGAAAGCAATGACCATTTGTTAGCCTGAAGGTGTAAATAAGGACCATACATCTTTTTCCTCTCAGCTTCTGTTGATGTATATTCATCTGCAGCCTCTACCTAAGTTGTTCAGTGATTATTTTCATGGTTATTGGAAAGAACCCCTTATTCTTTGGAACCAGTAAGTCAGAAACCACACAATGGGATATGGAGAGTTTTTTCTCTACCATGGAGAGTCTTACAGCTTTACCAGAAAGAATACAATGGAATTGAAAACACATAAAGATATAAAACCTCAAAGCTCTATCTATAGGACAGAGTTGCTAAAGCTATTCAGAGAACTGTAGCCGGAAACTCTGGTATATATACCTCAATTTATTAGATCCCCTCCTTCCAACCTATGTCTAAACTATAAAGATCCAGCTAACTGCTTTAGCTCCATCTGCCATTCATTTCCCTGAGCCACCAAAGCTAGAAAAGAAAGGCTTTTCCCTCTTTGACTGTTGTATGATTTTCCTAGCCAGCTCATCAGACCTCCTGGCCTAGCCATCACAGGGACGCGTCACATTGTTCTCAGTTTTGTTCCTCTTCCTTATAGATAGGGACAAGAGGAATTGATAAATTCCTGCTTTCTAAGAAAACCTGATCGCAAGCTATCCCCCTGTGAGAAATAGAATCTTAATGTCAGATGTACAGCATTACCTTGTTCCTTCTCAATTCTTTCCCGGGGTGAAATTTGCTTTCCTCTTGGTAGATGGATACCTCACCCTCACCAGGGAGAGGCCCCTGAACCTGAAAATCAAAGGAGAAAATCACATTAATAATTTTCCAAAATTATAATTAATGTATCATTAGCTACAATTACATGAAGGACATTATGTTTACTAGGCTCCCCCCTTCACCAAGTCCCCCCCACATCCCCATTCACAGTCACTGTCCATCAACATAGTAAGATGCTGTAAAATCACTACTTGTCACCAAGTTCACAGTCACTGTCCTTCAACATAGTAAGATGCTGTAAAATCACTACTTGTCTTCTCTGTGTTGCACAGCCCTCCCCGTGCCCACCTACACTATACATGCTAATCGTAATGCCCCCTTTCTTTTTTTCCTGCCCTTATCCCTCCCTTCCCACCTGTCCTCCCCAGTCTCTTTCCCTTTGGTAACTGTTAGTCCATTCTTGGGTTCTGTGCTTCTGCTGCTGTTTTGTTCCTTCAGTTTCTTTTGTTCTTATACTCCACATATGAGTGAAATCATTTGGTACTTGTCTTTCTCTGCCTGGCTTATTTCACTGAGCATAATACCCTCTAGCTCCATCCATGTTGTTGCAAATGGTAGGATCTGTTTTTTTCTTATAGCTGAGTAATATTCCATTGTGTATATGTACCACATCTTCTTTATCCATTCATCTACTGATGGACACTTAGGTTGCTTCCATATCTTGGCTATTGTAAATAGTGCAGCGATAAACATAGGGGTGCATCTGTCTTTTTCAAACTGGAGTGCTGCACTCTTGGGGCAAATTCCTAGAAGTGGAATTCCTGGGTCAAATGGTATGTCTATTTTGAGCATTTTGAGGAACCTCCATACTGCTTTCCACAATGGTTGAACTAATTTACATTCCCACCAGCAGTGTAGGAGGGTTCCCCTTTCTCCACAACATCACCAACATTTGTTGTTGCTTGTCTTTTGGATGGTAGCCATCCTTACTGGTGTGAGGTGCTATCTCATTGTGGTTTTAATTTGCATTTCTCTGATGACAAGCGATGTGGAGCATCTTTTCATGTGTCTGTTGGCCATCTGAATTTCTTCTTTAGAGAACTGTCTATTCAGCTTCTCTGCCCATTTTTTAATTGGATTATTTGCTTTTTGTTTGTTGAGGTGTGCAAGCTCTTTATATATTTTGGATGTCAACATTTTATCGGATCTGTCATTTACGAATATATTCTCCCATACTGTAGGATACCTTTTTGTTCTACTGATGGTGTCCTTTGCTGTACAGAAGCTTTTCAGCTTGATATAGTCCCATTTGTTCATTTTTGCTTTTGTTTCCCTTGCCCGGGGAGATATGTTCTAGAAGAGGTCACTCATGTTTATGTCTAAGAGATTTTTGCCTATGTTTTTTTCTAAGAGTTTTATGGTTTCATGACTTACATTCAGGTCTTTGATCCATTTTGAATTTACTTTTGTGTATGGGGTTAGACAATGGTCCAGTTTCATTCTCTTACATGGAGCTGTCCAGTTTTGCCAGCAACATCTGTTGAAGAGACTGTCATTTCCCCATTGTATGTCCATGGCCCCTTTATTGAATATTAGTTGACCATATATGTTTGGGTTAATGTTTGGAGTCTCTATTCTGTTCCATTGGTCTGTGGCTCTGTTCTTGTGCCAGAACCAAATTGTCTTGATTACTGTGGCTTTGCAGTAGAGCTTGAAGTTGGGGAGTGAGATCCCCCCCCACTTTATTCTTCCTTCTCAGGATTGCTTTAGCTATTCGGGGTCTTTGGTGATCCATATGAATTTTTGAACCATTTGTTCCAGTTCATTAAAGAATGCTGTTAGTAATTTGATGGGGATTGCATCAAATCTGTATATTGCTTTGGGCAGGATGGCCATTTTGAAGATATTAATTTTTCCTAGCCAGGATCATGGGATGAGTTTCCATTTGTTAGTGTCCTCTTTAACTTCTCTTAAGAGTGTCTTGTAGTTTTCAGGGTATAGGTCTTTTACGTCCTTGGTTAGGTTTATTCCTAGGTATTTTATTCTTTTTGATGCTATTGTGAATGCAATTGTTTTCCTGATTTCTCTTTCTACTAATTCATTGTTGCTGTATAGGAAAGCCACAGATTTCTGTGTGTTAATTTTGTATCCTGCAACTTTGCTCTATTCCGATATTAGCTCTAGTAGTTTCGGAGTGGAGTCTTTAGGGTTTTTTATGTACAATATCATGTCATCTGCAAATAGTGACAGTTTAACTATTTCTTTACCAATCTTGATTCCTTGTATTTCTTTGTTTTGTCTAATTGTCGTGGCTAGGACCTCCAGTACTGTGTTGAATAACAGTGGGGAGAGTGGGCATCCCTGTCTTGTTCCCGATCTCAGAGGAAAAGCTTTCAGCTTCTCGCTGTTCAGTATGATGTTGGCTGTGGGTTTATCATAGATGGCCTTTATTATGTTGAGGTACTTGCCCTCTATACCCATTTTGTTGAGAGTTTTTATCATGAATGAATGTTGAATTTTGTCGAAAGCTTTTTCAGCATCTATGGAGATGTTCTTGTGGTTTTTGTCTTTCTTTTTGTTGATGTGGTGGATGATGTTGATGGATTTTCGAATGTTGTACCATCCTTGCATCCCTGGGAGAGAATCCCACTTGGTCATGGTGTATGATCCTTTTGATGTATTTTTGAATTCGGTTTGCTAATATTTTGCTGAGTATTTTTGCATCTATGTTCATCAGGGATATTGGTCTGTAGTTTCCTTTTCTGTTGGGGTCTTTGCCTAGTTTTGGTATTAGGGTGATGTTGGCTTCATAGAATGAGTTTGGGAGTATTCCCTCCTCTTCTATTTTTTGGAAAACTTTAAGGAGAATGGGTATTATGTCTTCTCTGTATGTCTGATGAAATTCCAAGGTAAATCCATCTGGCCCGGGGGTTTTGTTCTTTGGTAGTTTTTTGATTACCACTTCAATTTCGTTGCTGGTAATTGGTCTGTTTAGATTTTCTGTTTCTTTCTGGGTCAGTCTTGGAAGGTTGTATTTTTCTAGGAAGTTGTCCATTTCTCCTAGGTTTCCCAGCTTGTTAGCATATAGGTTTTCATAGTATTCTCTAATAATTCTTTGTATTTCTGTGGGGTCCGTCGTGATTTTTCCTTTCTCATTTCTGATACTGTTGATTTGTGTTGACTCTCTTTTCCTCTTAATAAGTCTGGCTAGAGGCTTATCTATTTTGTTTATTTTCTCGAAGAACCAGCTCTTGGTTTCATTGATTTGTGCTATTGTTTTATTCTTTTCAATTTTATTTATTTCTTCTCTGATCTTTATTATGTCCCTTCTTCTGCTGACCTTAGGCCTCATTTGTTCTTCTTTTTCCAATTTCGATAATTGTGACATTAGACCATTCATTTGGGATTGTTCTTCCTTCTTTAAATATGCTTGGATTGCTATATACTTTCCTCTTAAGACTGCTTTTGCTGTATCCCACAGTAGTTGGGGCTTAGTGTTGTTGTTGTCGTTTGTTTCCATATATTGCTGGATCTCCATTTTGATTTGGTCATTGATCCATTGATTATTTAGCAGCATGTTGTTAAGCCTCCATGTGTTTGTGAGCCTTTTTGCTTTCTTTGTACGATTTATTTCTAGGTTTATGCCTTTGTGGTCTGAAAAGTTGGTTGGTAGGATTTCAATCTTTTGGAATTTACTGAGGCTCTTTTTGTGGCCTAGTATGTTGTCTATTCTGGAGAATGTTCCATGTGCACTTGAGAAGAATGTGTATCCTGTTGCTTTTAGATGTAGAGTTCTGTAGATTTCTATTAGGTCCATCTGTTCTAGTGTGTTGTTCAGTGCCTCTGTGTCCTTACTTATTTTCTGTCTGGTGGATCTGTCCTTTGGAGTGAGTGGTGTGTTGAAGTCTCCCAAAATGAATGCATTGCATTCTATTTCCTCCTTTAATTCTGTTAGTATTTGTTTCACATATGTTGGTGCTCCTGTATTGGGTGCATATATATTTATAATGGTTATATCCTCTTGATGGACTGAGCCCTTCATCATTATGTAATGTCCTTCTTTGTCTTTTGTTACTTTCTTTATTTTGAAGTCTATTTTGTCTGATACTAGTATTGCAACACCTGCTTTTTCCTCTCTGTTGTTTGCATGAAATATGTTTTTCCATCCCTTGACTTTAAGTCTGTGCATGTCTTTGGGTTTGAGGTGAGTCTCTTGTAAGCAGCATATGGATGGATCTTGCTTTTTTATTCATTCTATTGCTCTGTGTCTTTTGATTGGTGCATTCAGTCCATTTACATTTAGGGTGATTATTGAAAGGTATGTACTGATTGCCATTGCAGGCTTTAAGTTTGTGGTTACCAAAGGTTCAAGGTTAGCTTCTTTACTATCTTACTGTCTAACTTAACTCACTTGTTGAGCTATTATAAACATTGTCTGATGATTCTTTATTTCTCTCCCTTCTTATTCCTCCTCCTCCCTTCTTTATATGTTGGGTGTTTTGTTCTGTGCTCTTTTTAGGAGTGCTCCCATCTGGCACAGTCCCTGTAAGGTGCCCTGTAGAGGTGGTTTGTGGGAGGCAAATTCCCTCAACTTTTGCTTGTCTGGGAATTGTTTAATCCCTCCTTCATATTTAAATGATATTCGTGCTGGATACAGTAGTCTTGGTTCGAGGCCCTTCTGTTTCATTGCATTAAGTATATCATGCCATTCTCTTCTGGCCTGTAGGGTTTCTGTTGAGAAGTCTGATGATAGCCTGATGGGTTTTCCTTTGTAGGTAACCTTTTTTTCCTCTCTGGCTGCCTTTAATACTTTGTCCTTGTCTTTGATCTTTGCCATTTTAATTATTATGTGTCTTGGTGTTGCCCTCCGTGGATCCCTTGTCATGGGAGTTCTGTGTACCTCTGTGGTCTGAGAGGCCATTTCCTCCCCTAGTTTGGGGAAGTTTTCAGCAATTATTTCTTCAAAGACACTTTCTATCCCTTTTTCTCTCTCTTCTTTTTCTGGTACCCCTATAATGCGGATATTGTTCCATTTTGATTGGTCACTCAGCTCTCTTAGAATTTTTCATTCCTGGAGATCCTTTTATCTCTCTCTGCATCAGCTTCTCTGCGTTCCTGTTCTCTGTTTTCTAGTCCATTAATGGTCTCTTGCATCTCGTCCATTCTGTTTTGAAGTCCTTCCAGAGCTTGTTTTATTTCTGTATTCTCCCTCCTTAGTTCTTGCATATTTCTCTGCAAGTCCATCAGCATGGTTATGACTTTTGTTTTGAATTCTTTTTCAGGAAGACTAGTTAAATCTATCTCCCCAGGTTCCTTCTCAGGGGAGGATGTAGCAGATGCCAAAGCTGTCTGGGTTAGTCTTGTCTGGATCATATTTTTTGCCTTTTCATGTTGACAGATGCTATTGACTGTCAGCTGGGAGGGCCAAACTTTCCACTTGCTCCTGGCCTTTCTTTACTGGGACAGCTGCGACCCCTAGTGGCTTGTGTTGGGCAATTGCGTGTAGACTGGGTCTCTGTATCTTGCCCGGCGGGTATGGTGGAAGCTCCTTTGCTGTGGGCGTGGCCAGCCTCAGGCTGCTGCTCTGCTATGGCGGGCCCCGGAGGGGTAATGGATGGGGGGCTGTTTGGCTGTTTACCTCCGTGAGGGGTCTCAGAGCTGTTGCCCAGGGGGTTAGTGTGCCCAGAGTTCCCTGGAATTTCCAGCTGCTGGACTGTGACCCGGGATGCTTCCATCCAGTGGTGGGGTCCCTGTCCCTTTAAGACTTTCAAAAAGCACTCGCTTTTCTTTGTCCCAGGGGCGCTGGGTTCAGGACCCACTCACAGGTCTTACTGTCCAGCTTCCCTAGTTTCCAGCACCCCATGCATGCACTGTGTGTCTGCGCTCTGGTGCGGATGGCTGGGGCTGGGTGATTAGCAGTCCTGGGCTCCCTCTCCCTCCCCGCTCTGACTCCTCTCCTCCCACCGGGAGCTGGGGTGAGGGGCGCTCAGGTCCCGCCGGGCTGCAGCTTGTGTCTTACCCCTTTCACCAGGTGCTGGGTTCTCGCAGGTGTGGATGTAGTCTGGCTGTTGTAATGTGTGTTCTGGTCTCTCTTTTAGGGGTAGTTGTACTTGTTGTATTTTCAAAAATATATATGTTTTTGGGAGGAGATTCCCACTGTTCTACTCACGCCGCCTTCTTGGCTCCGCCCCCCTTCAAAATATTATCTTGACTAAAAATATATACTGGCTTTGAGGCAACAATCAGTCATGATGTTTGAAGTAGATGGTAGATAAGTTTGCTTGACTAGAAACTAAGAAGGAGAAGTAGATTGGAGTAGTGTTGTAGGAAAAACAATTTGTTGTAGAAAAAAACAAATTATCTTGTACAAGTCCAGATAATTTGGTAAGGACCTTGAAGCCCATAGGGTAGCCTTTGAGTTTAATTTTATGGAGAACCAGAAGCTTTTGTTTACTACCATGAAGAGGGGTGTTATAATCAAAATGACACTTTGGAACAGAAATGTTGTACTTTATTTAGAAGACAGGTCTATATTGGTAAGGGTGATATGGAACACAGTAAAGGCAAACAGAGCACCTAGGAGTCTGGTGAAATCATCCTGGGAAAAAAGGTTGCTCTGGCCTCAGCAAGGCTTGCAGATTATATGGCAACATGAATGGAGCAGATAGTAGTCATCTATGCACCACTGGAAAATAATACTAAAATCTAACACTGAGCTATATGACAGGAATAATAATAAAATCTAACATGGAGTTATGTGACAGAGTTGCTCAAGTTACATAGAGAACTGAAGCCAGGAGAGCAGTGTGACTCTCTCAACTCATCTGATACATTCGCTACCACCATCTCATGCCTTTTCCTTAGTGACCAATAAAGGGCAGCAAGCCAGTGAGGTAGGTGCTATGATCATTTCCATACTACAGACACCCAGATGAAGTTCAGGGAGGTTAAGTAACAAGGCCAGAGTCATACAGTCATGGAGGGGCAAAGCCAAAATTTGACCCCAAACCCTTTGACTCTTGAACCTGTACAGTTAACTGCTGGCTCTTTAGGTCTCTGCAGAGGCTCTGTGTGATTAAAGAAGAAATGAGGGACCTGGGTGAATTGACTATAGTGGCCAGTAAGCAAAAGGATTCAAGATTAATTCAACATTATTAAATGAGCACAAATACCAGTAATGGAGACTAAACATTGTACCGGTAATTCATAGATTCATAGGTGAAATATTTAAGTTTTCTAGCCCTTCAACAGCCATTTACTGAGGATTAGTTGGGAATAAATTAAGAAACATAGCACAAGTGTCCAGCAGGCACTATGGAGTTTTCTGGAGATAAAAAGGTGAATAAGAGCAGTTCTTGCCTTCAAGGAGCTCAAACTACTAGGGGAGTCAGATTCTTTGTCACCATAATAAATATGTTTAAATTTAATATCATGTGCAAAGAATACAGATCATGGTAAACATCATCACAGAGTTTTAAGCAAGTCAGGCTAATGGTTAGTTCTGTATTTGGGCCAGATCTCTCTGGCAAGTATGTGGGGGATATATTTCAGTAGGATAATCTGAGGAGCAGGAAGGTACATTGAGAGGCTCTTGTACAAGTCTAGATAAGAGATAACAGTAGCTTGAATCATAGAAGTGGCCAATGAATGTGGAGACACAGAGATGTAAGAATGACTCAGATATGAGGTGGTAAGTGGCTGGATGAGGAGGGAGATGGGGATAGTGAGGTTGATGTAACAATCTGTCTATGTGAACAATGGTGCCACAAAAGCAGTTAGAAATATGAACAGAGAACCACATTCAGAGAGGCAAATGAGAACTTGGTTTGGGACATTGTATTCGTTTCCTAGGGCTGCATTAGAAATTACTTAAAACTTGGGTGCGTTAAGCAAGAGAAATTTATTTTCTCCAAATGTGGATTCCTAGAAAATCCAAAATCAAGGTGCTGGCAGAGTTAATTCCTTTGGGTGGCTGTGAGGGAGAATCTGTTTCACATCTCTAGCTTCTGGTGGCTGCTCATAACTCTTGCTGTTTATTGGCTTGCAGACAAATCATTCCAATCTGTGCCAGTGTCTTCCAATGGCCTTCTCCCTCATGCCTCTGGGAGTCTTCTCCTTTCCTGCCTCTTGTAAAGACACTTGTCAATGGATTCAGTACCCACCCTAATCCAGGATGATCTCATTGCAAGATCCTTATCTTAATTACATCTGCAAAGACACTTATTCTAAATAAGGTCACATTCTGAGTTTCTGGGTGGACGTATCTCTAGAGGACCACTATTCAACCCTTTACAATTTGAGAATACCCAGAGGTGAGTCAGAAGCTGATGAAGGGGTTGGAGTCAGCTGAGAATCATCAGCACTTGAGCACTAATTGAAACCAGGATAATGGATGAGAAACATAGAATATGGGGGGCTGAGAGCCAAGAACAAAATCTGGGCACATCAATACTTAGTTGACTAAATAAAGGTATCTACAGGGGAAATAAGAAAGCATAGTTTGTTCCAAGAAAATCAAAGCATTATTTCATGGAATCTATGTATCTACAAATGGTTGAGTACTTACTATTTGTTCCAGGCATTATGGTAGTTTTTTACAGGTAATTAGTTTCCCAAACAGGTGTTCTCAATAGGTATTTTTATCTCCATTTTATACATAGACCAAGGCTTGGGAATTTTAAATAACTTGAGTAAGATCTAAGAACTAATTAGTGATGAACTCAGGATCTGAACATCTGTCTGATTTCAAAGTTTAAGTTCCTTTTCCTCACTGCCCTTTTTGCAGCATTTCAACAAGGGGAAAATGTGAAGATAGAGGAAATTAAGATACCACGGCAGTGACTGGATTACTTATTCAAATCCATTGTCACCTTTTCCCTTTCTAACAGAACCCTGGTGTTTTGGAGACAGCGATGTGCCAAGCTTCAAAAGAACTGTCTTTATCTTTCCTTGCGGATGGGCTTGGCCATATAACAGAATGGTGGTGGCCAAAAAGATATAAGCAGAAATTGTTGGGTCCAGGAAATCTCCTTTAAAAGATGGATAGCAAAGCTATAAGATGCCTTTATTTTATTAAATTTTAACTAACTTGCAATATCCTATTATTTTCAGTTATACATCATAGTGATTTAACATTTTTATGCATTACAAAAGGATCCCAATAAGTCTAGTTACCATCTGCTACCATACTGTTATTATAATTTATTGACTATAATAAGGTACCCTTTGATTTTTTTCCCTTTTCTTCTTTCCTACTTCCAGGCATGTGGACATGATGGCTGGAGCCACAGTGGCCATTTTTGATCATGAGGCAATTCTTTGGGTGAGAGTCAAGCATTTAGCAAGGAGGAACAGAAAGATCAAAGGAGCTTGCCATTACACAGCTTCTGCACCAGCCCCAGAATGTCTCTTCCCAATAATAGTAATATGAGGGAAAAGAACCCCCTAACTTTTTTAAGCCACTGTTTTTCAGGACTGTATACGAGCAGCAAACAAGTGCCCCAGTGTGGTGATCCCTTCCTGCAGCCTCTGAAAAGAAAGAAAAGGATTAAAAGACAGATGTTGATATAGATAAGGTTTTTTGGGGGAGGCAAGACAGTTAAGGGAAATTAAACTCAATGGCTTCAATGTTTAGGATGGAGTAAGAGGTAATGTCTACTGAAACTGAGCATGGTACGACTTGGAGTGGGGAAACTTCGAATCACTTTAGTGGTGTGCTAAAATGAAATATTGTACCAACTGCTGATCTAATGTACCTTGCCTACTTCATGCTATAACCTATCTTGGAAAAAAAGGTAAACAGCATTGCTCCCTTTCTGAACAAAAAGGACATATGGCTTTTGGAGTTGTGCAGACTAATTCCATTTTGGAAGCTCATCATGAACTTTCCAATTCTTCAGTGGCAAGAATAATAACCTGCAATCTGGTTCAACCTGAAAAACAGTCTTCTTTATTCATACTTCAAAAGAGCTACTAGAACCTTACTTGACCTCAAAAAAATATTCAGAGTGGATCTGGAGGCAGTCAGGTAACAAGTGAAACTTCTGGGTAAACATTAACACTTATCTGAAAGAGCTTTTCCATCAGCTTAGAAGAAAGGGATTGAGATAAGATGATTTCTGGGAAAGACTCTAAGGTTTGCTAGTTTTTATTTTTATTTTTTGCCTTTATGAGGTGTTTAATTATTGGTCTTCAGTCAATTTTTCAATATTCTCAGATTTTTATCACTGGCTCCTTGCCTGCAGTCTCAAAGTTCACTGAATCTTGATTTATGCACAAGCACAGGTGGCTGTGAGATGAATTTTTATTTTTATAAAGACTTGCTTTAATTATAGATCCCATGGTGTTTTTGTTTTCCTCACTAGGATTCATATTCTTAGGAACACACCCTTTTAAGAGGGAATGTGCTTATTCTCCAAAGTGCTTTGTTAGTGATAATTCACTCCAAAATTTTACCAAATTTTAATTTATGATGCATTGCAACAATATGCCCCAGAGACAGAGAAAGAATCTCTGCAAAATCTGCAACATCATTATAAGATGATGCCACATAAATATATACTATGCTAAAAATGTTAAATGTTAAGATTACTGGGTCCATCTTGACTATAATTTTTCAATATTACTTATGTCTGTGTTTGCTTTACTAGTACTCGGTGAGCTACCACAGAGTAAGGATGGTATTTCATCACATCTTTCTGTCCTTAGTGCCAAGCCAGCTCAATTCCAACCACTTAGCATATCACAGTTTCTTCAACAAACTTCTCTGGCACATCTCCAGAATGGAGTCAACAATGAAGAAGCCATACAGTAGTCAGAGCTCACACACACATATAAATACTTACATACAACACCACATGATTAGTGCCTCAATACAAGTTAATACCAAATACCAAGCCGGAAACAAATGGAAGTGGCATTGTTAGCATTTGAAAGGTGATAAGGAAGTACAGGAAAAATAAAGAACCAAGAACGATTCTGAGGTTGGTGGCTTAAATTGATAGTGATTGGTGGTGCCATTAACCAAAATCCGGAATACAGAAAGAAAAGCATGGTTAAGAGAAAAAACACATTGAGCTCCTTTTCTTTTCTTTTTTTTAAATAAAAATTTTACCTATTTCAGGTGTACAACATATTTTGCTATACATATACACAAATGAAAGAGTAGTCAGTCAAGCTAATTAACCTATCAATCTCCTCACATAGTATGTGTATTCGGGGGGGTATGTGTGTGGTGAGAGTACCTGAGACCTACTCTGTTAGCAAATTTTCAGTATACAATACAGGATTATTAACTATAATTACCATGCTGTCCATTAAATCCCCAGAATTAATTCATTCTACACAGTGCAACTTTGTACCCTTCGACAAACATCACCCCTGTCCCTCACCTCCTCACCCCTGGCAACCACCATTCTACTCTCTGCTTCTATGAATTTGACTTTCTTTTAGATTCTACATATAAATCAGATTATAGTTTTCTTCTTTCTGTTTCTGGCTTATTTCACATAGCATAATGTCCTCCAGTGTCATCCACGTTGTTGCAAATGATAGGATCTCCTTTTTTTACGTATGTACCACCATTTCTTTATCTATCCATTAGTGACAGTCAGGCTGCCCCCATATCTTGGCTATTGTGAATAATGCTGCAATGCACCCAGGAGTGTGGATGTCTGTTTGAGGTACAGATTTAATTTCCTTTGGCTCTACACCCAGAAGGGGGATTTCTGGATCATATGGTGGTTCTATTTTTAATTTTTTGACGAACCTCCAAGCCGTTTTCCATAATGGCTGTACTGTTACAGTTTTTATGGTAGAGATGTGCCATAGGAAGCAGAATGTGGATCTGCTTTAGAGAGAGGCCTGGGCTAGAAATATAAAGTAGGGCATCATGAGCACATATAAAGAGTATTTGAAATTGTAGCAATAACAGAGCTAATCCAGGAGGAGCAAGCAGAAACTGATGGAAAAGCAAGAAGGACACAGTCACTACCTCCCTTCTATTCTTATCTTGGAGGGTTATTCATTTCTTTAAGACTCAAATAATATCCCAGTTCTCCATGACACCTACAAGACCACCAACCTGCAGGCTACTCCCTCTCCTCTTGGGATGGTTGTACATGCCATGATTTGTTTTCACCAGATTTCTTAAAGATAGGGAGTACATTTCTTTGGGTCTCTGCATCTAACATGGTGTTTTGCACAGATCAGCACTCAGCAGTGTTTGTGGACAAAAATGACAACTACCTGCTTTGACCATTAGTTGATCTAAGCTAACAACAGACAAGGAGTTTTAGGAGATCGAACAACTGAAATCGCGGTCATCCAAAACACATTGTTTATTAAGGAAAAAATAGTGTTCAGAGTTATCCATGCTCTGACCTTAACCACAGTGGTAGAGGGCTGCATAGAAGAAACCAGACATCCTTTTTTATGATTAATATTATAAAGGTTCCCAGCCAGGGAACAGGTTTTCCCTTAAGACAGGTTCTATTATACAAATCCAAATGCTACATGGAAATTCTGTGACTGAAGCTCTTTCTGCTTATACTTATCCAACTATCCAAACTTAATTAAACCCTCCATCACTTTCCCTGGAACTGAAATGGTAAGATGAAATTCAATGATCCGTAATTTCTGGAACCTCCTTTCATTCCCCCCTCCTTTCCCCTGATGGGTGCAGCATTAGCAATTTTTCCTCCAGCCTTTGGGAAGAATTGCTGTTTATAGAGGGCATATTGTGTCCTTCCTGGCAGTGCTACTATTTCAGTTTATTTCCTTCAGAATTCTCATATGAATACTAGTGAAAACTAGTGATTTGCAGTATATGAGTTCCTCAAAGTTACTTAAGAGCTGAATCCTTAGTGACTGAGACACACTTGAGTTTCCCATAAAGAATATTTGTGCTATAAAAATAAGTATTTCAGCCTCTACCAGCATGCTAGAACATACTACCAAACAAGTTTTTTTTTTCTAAATGTGTTCTCTCCTGTGATCTTTGTCCTAGTTTACAAAAATAAAATATTGGAAACATAGTTTCATCTTCTTTAATGGGAGATTTTACATTCACATATTATTTTAAGACCCAAATGTCCTTGTTCGGAGTTCAGACTCTTGACCAGTGTTCAGATGCTACCTTGAAGCTGGTGAGGAAAACCCTTTGACTTTGGGAGCAATAGCAGGGCTCCAAGAATTTTTCAATAATAGCAACCATTCTTTGCTCATGTTGGATAATGGAATGGACATGTGCTTTTGTTGTTTGTATTTACCTGCACCCATTTACCCTTCTGAAAATAACACCTCAATGTGAGAGGCACCTCGGTGTGCCCCTATCCCTAACTTTAGTTCATGTAGTTCAGATGGAGTTGATACTACGACCTGGCCTCAGGAGGTAGGACACTCTGAGATGGGCCAATCAAAGCATCGCGTTACCCTAGCCACAGTGACTGATGGAGGGGTGGGCACATCACTGAAGCCAGACTAAAACTCTGAATCCTTGTTCATTGCTGGGAAATCTTCCACAGTCTCCAGAATGATCATTAGGGAAAGTCACGTTGTATTTCTTGGGTGCCCTCAAATAACTTTCACTGTGCCCAGGATTAAGTCCAAACTCCCACCATGGCCCACAAAGCCATTAATGATCTAATCTATGCCTACATCATTTATCTCATCAGCTGCTCTTTCTTTGCACTGGCTTCACTCTGAACCTTGAAATGAGCTAAGCTGATTCCCATCTGAGAAGCAGTGCACTTGCTATTCTTTCTACTTGCAATTATTTTTTCCCTAGATAATCACCTAGATTATGACTCTTTTTTCATATTAATTCATGTTTCAAGTCAAATGCTCCTTACACAAATAAGACTCCCTGGATGATAAGACAAAGTAGCCGTATTTCCATTTTATCCCATTACCTTGTATTACCATTTTCATATGAATTTCCAGGGCCCAAATCACTTTATTCACTTCTTGATCCTCTCCCTCATATCACCAGAATGTGAGTACTTTGAGGGCAAGAACATTAATCATCTAGTTCACCGTTGTACATGTCCCCTATTCTGCGTGTATCTGGCTCTGATAACTATTTGTTGACCGACCCAGGAGCTCTCTTGTATTGGGCTTGCTAAGCTGGCAGGATATAAGCCAGGAGCTGCCAATGTCAAACAGTTAGCCAACAGGGCCAACATGGGGGAGAGGACAGCTTAGAAATGGAGAGACAGATTCCCAATAGTGTGACCAAAGCCAGACACTCTGAAATGTTGGTTATACAAGCCATTACGTTCTCCTTTATACTTACTGCACTTTGAGTTAGGCTTCTGCCATGTGGGCTCCCCAGAGTCCTGATACAGAAGGATATGAAAGGACATGGGAAGAGCAACGTGCCACACACACATGAATACTGCGCTCTTGTACCATATGCATTTCCTGTCATGCCTCATACCTAATTTTCAGTCTTTGGCCAGAATCTTAGTTATCTGAACGGATTAAAGACCTTATCTGAGGTTGTCCAAGTAATTCTGCAGGGGTAAGTTATTTGCAGTTTAACTCCAAAACACAACCTATATAATAAGCTTGATTAGCGAAATCATTTCATAGTGTGTGTGTGTGTGTGTGTGTGTGTATAACTCATGTTGTAACTTTAAATATATGCATTGTTTATTTGTCAATCTTAACTCAATAAAGCTGGAAAAAAATTTAAAAGAAGGAAAAAACAAAAACTACATAGTAAGGTAGTCAGAATAGCTGATTATGTTATGGTCGGTGGTATTATTATTGATGTGTTTACTTTAAAAGGTGACTTTTTTGGTACCTCTTCTAGGCATGATAGAGTAGTTGTACCAGACTTGTTCTCAAAATAAAAGTAGTTATAAATAAAAGTCAATGATAAATAAAAATAGATAAAATATGTGAGACAGTTGTTTAGGAACTGAACAAGTAGCCCAGGCTATAATCCTTATGAGAAAGGGAACATGCAGGTGAGGGGCCATGGCTATACCACGACCTCCCAGACTTTTTCTCCACTGCAGAACAGGTAGAGGAAGCCCATGTGGGGGAGGGCATCACTAAGCTAAGGAGGCAGAGATTGGCAATGCCAGTTTCTAAGGTTGCTGGAATCCGTAGGGCAGGATGCATGAGTAAAAGAGAGGGAAAGGGGGTGGAGCATATGATACACACTGTATGGGGGTTCAATAATTACATGAAATATAAATGGGCTAAATGCCTTAATTAAAATGTGGAGCTATTCCAGTAAATGGATAAGACCTAACTATTTCCATTCCCAAGAAATCTACTTGGACTATAAAGACAAAAAGAGTTTGAAAATGGAAGGATAGGCAAAGAAATATCAGACAAACTGTAAGCATTAGAAAGCTGGAATAGCCATTTTACTATTAGGACAACACAGACTTTGAGACAAGGAGTATTGCCAGTGATATCCCTAAATTTAAAACCATGAGTTTATACTGAGATGTTAAATTTCAGTCCATACCCACAGGGTAGCTTACATTCTTCCTCCATTTTGTATAACTCACTTCTCCAAGGGTGAGAAACCTGGCTCCCATTCCCCACCATATATTACTCATTTGCTCAAATCTACATACGGTACAGTTTCAAAATGACTAATAAATATCATTATGAAAGCAAGCCTACAGGGGTAGGAAATATTCAAAATGAGCTTGGAGCATCTGGTAGTGCCAGAAAATAAGAAAGTGCTCAAAAACAAACAAAAGTCACATTAACAGGTGTATGTCAAGGGGACAGATGAGCACCAACTGAAAGAGCTCCCAGTGGATAAAGCTAGAACCATCAGAGCAACAAAATAAATACAGTACTATTGGATTATAACCCAAAGTACAAAATAAATATACATGAGGCCATAGTGATATACATAAATGAATAAATTAGTAAATGAGGGAGAAGAGGCAAACTTCCATGAAAGAGTTCCAAATAATTTATGTAAATGCTCTGCCCTTAAGGAGAGGAAACATTCTTGGGCTTCGGATAGCGACCACCTTCCAAAGAGTAAGTATAGAAGGGGTTGGGGGAGTGACTTTACTGTGGAGAAACCTGATAAATGCTCCTTCCACAAATCAATCAAGATCAACATCAACAGTGAAAATTATATTGCTTATATGTACTCTTGATATGAGGTAATGAAGATGTCCCTTTACCTCTGTGTTCTTCCTCTAAAAATACACAATCCAATCCCAGCCTATTCATGAGAAAAAATCAGCATGTCAATAGAAAAGCATCCTATAAAATACCTGAGTAGTATATCTCAAAACTGTCAAGATCATAAGTAAGGAAAGATTTCAAAATCATCAAGAGACATGACAACTAAATGTAATGTCTGGAGAGGGTGGAGCCAACATGGCGGCATGAGTAGGACAGTGGGAATCTCCTCCCAAAAACATATATATTTTTGAAAATACAACAAATACAACTAATCCTAAAAGAGAGACCAGAAGACACAGGACAACAGACAGAATACAACTACACCAGCGAGAACCCAGGGCCTCGTAAAGGGGGTAAAATACAAGCCCCGGCCCGGCGGGAGCCGAGCGCCCCTCCCCCCAGCTCCCGGCGGGAGAAGAATAGGCAGAGCGGGAGGGAGACGGAGCCCAGGACTGCCGAACACCCAGCCCCAGCCACCCGCACCAGAGCGCAGGCACAGTGCATGCGTGGAGGGCTGGTAACTAATGAAATAGGGCAGCAAGACCTCTGAGCGGGTGCCGAAGCTGATGCCCCTGTAACAAAGAAAAGCAGAGGCTTTATGAAAGTCTTAAAGGGACAGGGACTTAACAGCTGGACGGAAACAGCATAGGTCACAGCCCAGTGGCAGGAAATTACAGGGAAAACCGGGCGCACTAACCCCCTGGGCAACAGCTCTGACAGCCCCCCCACCCCCCCGCCCGGTCCATTACCCCTCCGGGCGCTGCGAAAGCAGAGAAACAGCCTAAGGCAAACCCCGCCCACAGAAAGGGAGATCCATCCATATAGGCCGGGCAAGACACAAAGACCCAGCCTACTCGCAATTACCCAACACAAGCCACTAGAGGTCGCAGTGTCCCAGTAAAGAAAGGCCACTAGCAAGTGAAAAGTTTGGCCCTCCCAGTTGACAGTCAATAGCACCTGTCAACATGAAAAGGCAAAAAAAAATATGATCCAGACAAGACTAACCCAGACAGCTTTGTCATCTGCTACATCTTCCATTGAGAAGGAACCTGGGGAGATAGATTTTAACCAGTCTTCCTGAAAAAGAATTCAAAACAGAAGTCATAACCATGCTGATGGACTTGCAGAGAAATATGCAAGAACTAAGGAAGGAGAATACAGAAATAAAACAAGCTCTGGAAGGACTTCAAAACAGAATGGACGAGATGCAAGAGACCATTAATGAACTAGAAAACAGAGAACAGGAATGCAGAGAAGCTGATGCAGAGAGAGATAAAAGGATCTCCAGGAATGAAAGAATTTTAAGAGAGCTGAGTGACCAATCAAAAAGGAATAATATACGCATCATCGGAACACCAGAAGGAGAAGAGACAGAAAAAGGGATAGAAAGTGTCTTTGAAGAAATAATTGCCAAAAACATCCCAAAACTAGGGGAAGAAATGGCCTCTCAGACCACAGAGGTACACAGAACTCCCATGACAAGGGATCCAATGAGGGCAACACCAAGACACATAATAATTAAAATGGGAAAGATCAAAGACAAGGAAAAAATATTAAAGGCAGCCAGAGAGAAAAAAAAGGTCACCTACAAAGGAAAACCCATCAGGCTATCATCAGACTTCACAACAGAAACCCTACAGGCCAGAAGAGAATGGCATGATATACTTAATGCAATGAAACAGAAGGGCCTCGAACCAAGACTACTGTATCCAGCACGAATATCATTTAAATATGAAGGAGGGATTAAACAATTCCCAGACAAACAAAAATTGAGGGAATTTGCCTCCCACAAACCACCTCTACAGGGCATCCTACAGGGACTGCTCTAGACGGGAGCACTCCTAAAAAGAGCACAGAACAAAACACCTAACATATGAAGAAGGGAGGAGGAGGAATAAGAAGGGAGAGAAATAAAGAATCATCAGACAATGTTTATAATAGCTCAACAAGCGAGTTAAGTTAGACAGTAAGATAGTAAAGAAGCTAACCCTGAACCTTTGGTAACCACAAACTTAAAGCCTGCAATGGCAATAAGCACATACCTTTCAATAATCACCCTAAATGTAAATGGACTGAATGCACCAATCAAAAGACACAGAGCAATAGAATGAATAAAAAAGCAAGATCCATCCATATGCTGCTTACAAGAGACTCACCTCAAACCCAAAGACATGCACAGACTTAAAGTCAAGGGATGGAAAAAGATATTTCATGAAAACAACAAAGAGAAGAAAGCAGGTATTGCAATTCTGGTATCAGACAAAACAGACTTCAAAATAAAGAAAGTAACAAAAGACAAAGAAGGACATTACATAATGATAAAGGGCTCAGTCCATCAAGAGGATATAACCATTATAAATATATATGCACCCAATAAAGGAGAACCAACATATGTGAAACAAATATTAACAGAACTAAAGGAGGAAATAGAATGCAATGCATTCATTCGAGGAGACATCAACACACCATTCACTCCAAAGGACAAATCCACCAGACAGAAAATAAGTAAGGACACAGAGGCACTGAACAACACACTAGAACAGATGGACCTAATAGACATGTACAGAACTCTACATCCAAAAGCAACAGGATACACATTCTTCTCAAGTGCACATGGAACATTCTCCAGAATAGACCACATACTAGGCCACAAAAAGAGCCTCAGTAAATTCCAAAAGATTGAAATCCTACCAACCAACTTTTCAGACCACAAAGGCATTAAACTAGAAATAAACTGTTCAAAGAAGGCAAAAAGGCTCACAAACACATGGAGGCTTAACAACACGCTCCTAAATAATCAATGGATCAATGACCAAATCAAAATGGAGATCCAGCAATATATGGAAACAAATGACAACAACAACACTAAGCCCCAACTTCTGTGGGATACAGCAAAAGCAGTCTTAAGAGGAAAGTATATAGCAATCCAAGCATATTTTAAAAAGGAAGAACAAGCCCAAATGAACGGTCTAATGTCACAATTATTGAAATTGGAAAAAGAAGAACAAATGAGGCCTAAGGTCAGCAGAAGGAGGGACATAATAAATATCAGAGAAGAAATAAATAAAATTGAGAACAATAAAACAAAAGCAAAAATCAATGAAACCAAGAGCTGGTTCTTCGAGAAAATAAGCAAAATAGATAAGCCTCTAGCCAGACTTATTAAGAGGAAAAGAGAGTCAACACAAATCAACAGTATCAGAAACGAGAAAGGAAAAATCATGATGGACCCCACAGAAATACAAAGAATTATTAGAGAGTACTATGAAAATCTATATGCTAACAAGCTGGGAAACCTAGGAGAAATGGACAACTTCCTAGAAAAATACAACCTTCCAAGATTGACCCAGAAAGAAACAGAAAATCTAAACAGACCAATTACCGGCAACGAAATTGAAGCGGTAATCAAAAAACTACCAAAGAGCAAAACCCCCGGGCCAGATGGATTTACCTCAGAATTTTGTCAGACATACAGGGAAGACATAATACCCATTCTCCTTAAAGTTTTCCAAAAAATAGAAGAGGAGGGGATACTCCCAAACTCAGTCTATGAGGCTAACATCACCCTAATACCAAAACCAGGCAAAGACCTCACCAAAAAAGAAAACTACAGACCAATATCCCTGATGAACGTAGATGCAAAAATACTCAACAAAATTTTAGCAAACCAAATTCAAAAATACATCAAAAGGATCGTACACCATGACCAAGTGGGATTCATCCCAGGGATGCAAGGATGGCACAACATTCGAAAGTCCATCAACATCATCCACCACATCAACAAAAAGAAAGACAAAAACCACATGATCATCTCCATAGATGCTGAAAAAGCATTTGACAAAGTTCAACATCCATTCATGATAAAAACTCTCAGCAAAATGGGAATAGAGGGCAAGTACCTCAACATAATAAAGGCCATCTATGATAAACCCACAGCCAACATCATACTGAACAGCGAGTAGCTGAAAGCTTTTCCTCTGAGATCGGGAACTAGACAGGGATGCCCACTCTCCCCACTGCTATTTAACATAGTACTGGAGGTCCTAGCCACGGCAATCAGACAAAACAAAAAAATACAAGGAATCCAGATTGGTAAAGAAGAAGTTAAACTGTCACTCTTTGCAGATGACATGATACTGTACATAAAAAACCCTAAAGACTCCACCCCAAAACTACTAGAACTGATATCAGAATACAGCAAAGTTGCAGGATACAAAATCAACACACAGAAATCTGTGGCTTTCCTATACACTAACAATGAACCAACAGAAAGAGAAATCAGGAAAACAACTCCATTCACAATTGCATCAAAGAAAATAAAATACCTAGGAATAAACCTAACCAAAGAAGTGAAAGACTTATACTCTGAAAACTACAAGTCACTCTTAAGAGAAATTAAAGGGGACACTAACAGATGGAAACTCAACCCATGCTCGTGGCTAGGAAGAATTAATATCGTCAAAATGGCCATCCTGTACAAGGCAATATACAGATTTGATGCAATCCCTATGAAACTACCAGCAACATTCTTCAATGAACTGGAACAAATAATTCAAAAATTCATATGGAACCACCAAAGACCCCGAATAGTGAAAGCAATCCTGAGAAAGAACAATAAAGTAGGGGGGATCTCACTCCCCAACTTCAAGCTCTATTATAAAGCCATAGTAATCAAGACAATTTGGTACTGGCACAAGAACAGAGCCACAGACCAATGGAACAGACTAGACAATCCAGACATTAACCCAGACATATATGGTCAATTAATATTTGATAAAGGAGCCATGGACATACAATGGCGAAATGACAGTCTCTTCAACAGATGGTGCTGGCAAAACTGGACAGCTACATGTAGGAGAATGAAACTGGACCATTGTCTAACCCCAAATACAAAAGTAAACTCAAAATGGATCAAAGATCTGAATGTAAGTCATGAAACCATTAAACTCTTGGAAGAAAACATAGGCAAAAACCTCTTAGACATAAACATGAGTGACCTCTTCTTGAACATATCTCCCTGGGCAAGGAAAACAACAGCAAAAATGAACAAGTGGGACTATATTAAGCTGAAAAGCTTCTGTACAGCAAAAGACACCATCAATAGAACAAAAAGGAACCCTACAGTATGGGAGAATATATTTGAAAACGTCACATCCGATAAAGGCTTGATGTTCAGAATATATAAAAAGCTCACACACCTCAACAAACAAAAAACAAATAACCCAATTAAAAAATGGGCAGAGGAGAACTGAACAGACGGTTCTCCAAAAAAGAAATACAGATGGCCAACAGACACATGAAAAGATGCTCCACATCGCTAATTATCAGAGAAATGCAAATTAAAACTACAATGAGGTATCACCTCACACCAGTAAGGATGGCTGCCATCCAAAAGACAAACAACAACAAATGTTGGCAAGGCTGTGGAGAAAGGGGAACCCTCCTACACTGCTGGTGGGAATGTAAATTAGTTCAACCATTGTGGAAAGCAGTATGGAGGTACATCAAAATGCTCAAAACAAACATACCATTTGACCCAGGAATTGCACTCCTAGGAATTTACCCTAAGAATGCAGCAATCAAGTATGAGAAAGACAGATGCACCCCTATGTTTATCGCAGCACTATTTACAATAGCCAAGATATGGAAGCAACCTAAATGTCCATCGATAGATGAATGGATAAAGAAGATGTGGTACATATACACAATGGAATACTACTCAGCCATAAGAAAAGGGCAAATCCAACCATTTGCAGCAACATGGATGGAGCTGGAGGGTATTTTGCTCAGTGAAACAAGCCAAGCGGAGAAAGAGAAATACCAAATGATTTCACTCATCTGTGGAATATAAGAACAAAGGAAAAACTGAAGGAACAAAACAGCAGCAGAATCACAGAACTCAAGAATGGACTAACAGGTACCAAAGGGAAAGGGACTGGGGAGGATGGGTGGGTAGGGATGGATAAGGGGGGGGAGGAAAAGGGGGGTATTAAGATTAGCATCCATAGGGGGTTTGGAGAAAGGGGAGGGCTGCACAACACAGAGAAGACAAGTAGTGATTCTACAACATTTTGCTATGCTGATGGACAGTGACTGTAAAGGGGTTTATAGGGGGGACCTGGTATAGGGGAGAGCCTAGTAAACATAATATTCGTCATGTAAGTGTAGATTAATGACACCAAAAAAAAAAAGGCAGTTCCTGTGTGGAGACCTCCAATGAGTTCTACACAAGGGTATAAAGGGCATATAAAAGTGTAGGCAAAGGGTCTGTTTGTGTTTATACAGAGGATCAAAGCCTAATTTGGCTACCCCGAAAATGAACTAAGTTACGATATGAAAAAGAACTTCCAACATCAGCACTCTCTGGAAGACTCATGCCAGAAGATGATCATCAAAAAAACCCAACAAAGATCCACGCACTGCTACAGCTGTAGATGCACTCATCCCACCAGTTCCTGGACTTGCCATGGGAATGAGGAAGGAGATATCTAAGCTGGCCTGTGCATACAGTAAAACAACAAATTTGACTGGATCTATATGGTTGGAACTCAACCAAGAATTAGGAGAAGTGCAAATTGTAGCACTCCAAAATCTTACAACTACAGACTATTTACTGTTAAAAGAACATATGGGATGTGAACAGTCCCCAGGAATGGGTTGTTTTAATTTATCTGAATTCTCTCAGACTGTTCAAGTTCAGTTGGACATTATCCACCATATCATAGATAAGTTTTCACAAATGCCTAAGGTGCCTAACTGGTTTTCTTGGTTTCACTGGAGATGGCTGGTAATTACAAGTATGCTTTGGTTATGTAACTGTACTCCTATTATGTTAATGTGTGTGCGCAATTTACTTAGTAGTTTAAAAACTATACATGCTGAAGTTACTCTACAAGAAGATATGTCAAAGAAATAATCAATCTCCCCAGGTTTTCTTCCGCCTGCTACTTCTATAGCTTTTCTTCTTCCTTCCTAATTACAACCCTTAAATAGAATTCGTGCCATATATCGAATTTACCGAGTATCATAATTCTTCCAAGTGGTAAAGACACCTTAAGACAAATAGTGGGCATAGAAGCCACAGGGCATAAATATGCAAAGAAGTAAAAAGCTAACCTTTTCAAACAATAAGGCTTCTCTCTCACTTACCAACTTTACATTTCCCTGTATGGCCCCGGAAGATGACTGGTTAGCCAGAGACGGGTAAGATTCCTCAAGGGAGGAACAACCTAAGACAGGCACAGTCACAGGGGGGCCATCAGGTGAGAAATTGGGGATCAACAGAGGTGAGTCTTAGAACCTCACCCCCCCTGTTCTGAGAGAAATCTTCCACATACATGGATGTTTTATTGCCCGTGTCTAGCGTGGATTAACACGTAGGCTATAGGCACACACCTGATCATCTACATTTGCTCTCTTACAACACTAAACTATGTTTTCTACCTTTATCTTGTATCTACCTACCACTTCAGCATTTTATTAAAAATAATAATAATAAAGAGAGAAATGTGGTATCCACATATAAATCAAGTATAAAAATCAAATTAATATTCATATTTGAACTGACTGTTTATAGTTCATAATGCATGAGCAAAACCGAAAGCTTCTGTGATGACTGCCCCTGTAATGTTCACCATGTAACTTATTCACTATGTAAGAATTTGTTCTCCATGTAAGAACTTGTTCGTTAAGCTTCAAAAGATTGGAGACTGACGAAAATTAGGCTTGGGGTGGATTAATGATTGTGCATTGAGCATTGACCCCCCTATACAGAATTTTATTGTCAACAACCATTTGATCAATAAATATGAGAGATGCCCTCACAGACACACACACACAAAATATATATATATATATATACACGCACTTCCAATTGTAAAATAAATAAGGAACTGGGATGTAATGTATAGCCTAAGGAATATAGTCAAAATATTGTAATAACTTGGTATGGTGATAGCTGGTACGTAGAATTATCACGTATATAAATGTTGAATCACTGTGTTGTACACCTGAAACTAATGTAATACTGTGTGCCAACTACCCTTCAATAAAAAAAAATAATAAATAAATAAATAAATGTAATGTCTGGATGGGACCCTAAGACATAAAAAGAACATTAAGTAAGGATAAGGAAATCTGAAAAAAAATTATGAATTTTAATTAACAATAATGTACCCATATTGGTTCGCTAATTTTAACATGTACCATAGTAATGTAATGTTTTAATAAAAGGGGGAAATGGGTATGGAACACAAAGGTACTCGCTATACTCTTCTCAAATCTTCTCAATTCTTCTGTAAATCTAAAACTGTTCTAAAAAATAGTATCTATTAAAAACAGATGTAGCACTAATTGCTGAATAAAGTTCCTTAAACATGAAAAAAATAAAATAGCGTTTCCAATCCTTCTGATTATTTCTCCCATCTGTAAGGTGGAAATAAATACCCACCCATTTTCTATAACAATAAGCAAATATTAACCTAACTGATATTTGTATTTGTTGAACTAAAGAAACATATATATGTTACCTGTGCATTATATCTTAGCTCTCTCATTACATCTTAGTGATTATATCTTATCAAAAAGCCACAAAAGTATTACACCAGCAGCAGTAAGTGCATAGTGATTGGTTTCTAAATTATGTTCTCCTCTAAAAAGGAACAGGTTTCCTTGGAGAAAAAGTTGATCTCAGGGATCAAATACAAGATAAGCCAGGTAAGTTTTCCTACATCCCAAAACGAGGAAGTAATAAAAATGATGGGGATGTAGCAACAGGATGCAGGAGTGAACTTGAAAGGACCTCCATGGCCAAATCTGGATCAAACTGAGCCACAATATAAATGAGCATATAAATGACTTATGGTACATTGAGTAAAGTAAGAATCTATGAGTCCATATTGATATAAATAAATAAATGCTTTTCCTTATAGTAAAATGCTAACAAATACTGAGAAAATGACAGAGTTAAAAAAAGTCATCATTGGATGCTAAAATTAGTTTGATGAGGAATAGATACTGACATAGATCAAAGTAATTCCCCACAAATTACTTACAAAAGGGAACATAGAAATTTTGCAATGGAGAAACCTAGAAGATATCACTGTAACCAAGTGATCAAAGTTGCTATCACCAACCCTGGGACAGACTGACTCCACATGCCTTAAGATATGATGACAGAGGAGGACACAACACTGCAGGTCTAGTATGCCTGTCAAAACTACTGAACTTGAATTTAATCAAGAAAAAACATAATTAAAAGCCAAATTGAGGAACAGTCTATAAAAATGACTGGTCTTCAAAATATGTCATTGTCAAGAAAGATAAAGAAAGCCTGAGGAAGTCTTCCAGATAAAGGGAATCTAAAGTACCATGACAACACAATGCAACAGATGAATCTGGATAGGCTCCTTGGCTGGAGAAGAAAGTAACTATAATAGATTGGCAGAAATGATATAATTTGAATATTACTGTGGATGATGTGATAGTATTTTGATCAATACTAAATTTCCTGATATTGACGATTATTAGACTGCAGCTATGTAAGAGAATGTCCTTGTTCTGACTTCTGCCAACAACTTAAATGAGTTTGGAAGTGGGTTCTTCTCCCGAAACTTTGATAATAAACTGGCCCATTTGAATACTTGGAATTCAGTCTCATGAGATCCTAAGCAGAGAGAACCCAGGAGAGCTTGTCTGGACTCCTGACCTTTATAACTGTGAACTCATTAATGGGTGTTATTTAAGCCATTAAGTTTGTGGTAGAAAATGGATCAAAGGGAGGGATTAAAGATGGTGGCATGAGAGGAGAGACAGAGGTTTCCTCCTAAAACCATATACAATTAGAAAATATAGTTGGTGCAACTAATCCTGAGAGAGCAATAGGAAAGAGGACTGTGCCAGACTGCACACACCTGGAAAAAAAAGCAGACCTCACCGAACGGGGTAACGTACCAGAGCTGTGGCTCCGCAGGACCCGAGCCCCTCCCCCACCCCAGCTCACCGGCGGGAGGAAGAGAAACGGAGCAGGGAGGGAGTGGAAGGCTTGGGACTGCTGAATACCTGGCTCTGGAGATCTGCGCTGGGAGCACAAACCTACATTTCATGGTGCTTTCATGAGACTCGTGTGATTATGGGGTTGGAAAGCTAATACAGGCAGAATTCCTGGAGAGACTGAGATTCCAGCCGCTTGTGGAAAGCAGGGATCCATATCCGGCTGCTCTGGGACAAAAGCTTATACCTGTGTGCTTGGCCCACTGGTTCAGGCAGTGGAGACAGTCACAGGAGCCGGGAAGCAGGAAACAGATCTTTCCTCCCCCAAGATACCAATACCGCTCCCCCTGTGACCCCTGACATTGCTTCAGGGCCTGAGCAGCTCCAGATTAGAGCTTCTGGACACTAGAGGGCGCCATACACAAATATGAAATGCCAAAGAAACCTGGTTCAGAGTAAAATTATTAATACAACTCCTGAGAAAGATTTAAATGACATGGACCTCATGACTCTTCCTGAAAGGGAGCTCAAAATAAAAATCATTTACATGCTAATGGAGGTACAGAAAGACATCCAAGAACTCAGGAATGAATTCAGGTCAGAGATCCAATCATTGAATAGCACGATGGAGGGTATTAAAAGCAGGTTGGATATGGTGGAGGAGACAATAAATGAAATAGAAACTAGAGAAGAGGAATACAAAGAAGCTGAGGCACAGAGAGAAAAAATGATCTCTAAGAATGAAAGAATATTGAGAGAACTGTGTGACCAATTCAAATGGAACAATATTCACATTATAGGGATACCAGAAGAAGAGAGAGAGAAAGGGAGAGAAAGGGTCTTTGAGGAGGTAGTTGCTGAAAACTTCCCCATTCTGGGGAAGGATATAGTATCTCAGGCCATGGAGGTGCACAGATCTCCCAACACAAGGAACCCAAGGAAGACAACACCAAGACATATACTAATAAAATTGGCAAAGATCAAGGATAAGGACAGACTATTAAAAGCAGCCAGAGAGAGAAATAAGATCACATACAAAGGAAAGCCCATCAGACTAACATCAGACTTCTCAGCAGAAACCTTACAGGCCAGAAGGGAGTGGCATGATGTATTTAATGCTATGAAGCAGAAGGGCCTGGCACCAAGATTACTTTATCCAGCGAGATTATCATTTAAATTTGAAGGAGGGATTAAACAATTTCCAGATAAGCAAAAGCTGAAAGAATTTACCTCCCACAAACCATCTGTACAGTCTGTTTTGGAGGGTCTGCTATACATGGAAGTGTTCCTAAGGTTTAATAGCTGTCACCAGAGGAAATAAAACCACAGTAAAGAAAGTAGAACAGCTAATTACTAAGTAAATGCAAAATTAAAATAACTTTTCCCAAAGTCAATCAAGGGATAGACAAAGAATACAGAATATGATACCTAGTATATAAAGAATGGAGGAGGAAGAAAAAGGAGGAGAAAAAAAAAGAACCTTTAGATTGTGTTTGTAACAGCATATTAAATGAGTTAAGTTAGACTCTTACATAGTACGGAAATTAACCTTGAACCTTTGGTAACCATGAACCTAAAGCCTGCAATGGCACTAAGTACATATCTTTCAATAATCACCCTAAATGTAAATGGACTGAATGCACCAATCAAATGACACAGAGTAATAGACTGGATAAAAAAGCAAGACCCATCTATATGCTGCTTACAAGAGACTCACTTCAAACCCAAAGACATGCACAGACTAAAAGTCAAGGGATGGAAAAAGATATTTCATGCAAACAATAGGGAGAAAAGTTTGTGGTAATCTGTTATGCAGCAATAAAAAAATGAATACAACCCTCCAACCACACTTACACACATACACACAAATGAACACACATACACTGTTACTAAGTAAATAACCTACTTACAGGTATGAAATTATCTTTAATGAAGTGTCAAAATCAAGTAGTTATGGATGAAGAATCAAGCTGGCTTCAACAGATAAAAATCAGGGTGGTTAACACATTGTTCCCTTCAAGACAGATTGCTCTGGATAACCTTTAATTCAGGGTGGAATTTCTGTGGTGATGAAAGATAGTCCTCAAAAGGAGAAGAGCCCAGGGTCCACATCCCTTCTTGATCCTTAACACACAAAGTAAGACTTCCTGAGAGCACTTAACTAGACCAGGCATTCAAAGCCATGTTTGGAACCAGACACTTTGGGGGAAGGCGAGAGAGGGATAGAGATGGGCACAACAAAACTTGAATTCAAATGAGAGTCTACTTAATGCCACAGTCAAATGATGTATGTAAAAGAGATTTTCATGTATGCTGCATTCCCTTCTGAAGGGTTCCAAATGCTTTCATAGCTGTTAATCACATTTAATCCCACAATGACTCTTCAATCTTTCTTCAAAAACTAATTTTAAAACATGTTGCCTCTCTCTTGATCACAGGATGAAATCCAAAGCCTTTACCAGGGCAAAGAGATTTTATACCAACCTACCACTCATATTGCTCATATTCCTACCCCCTACCCACCCTCACTCTGTAGATTCACACCACAGCACGAGTTCTCCAGCGATGATCTTGATGACTAAGGCCTTTCTGCCTTTTTTGGCCAATTATACATCTCTATTTTATAATCATGGTAAATCCTCATGTATCCTTCAGTACGCAGCAAATAGGGGTTCTGATTTGCATCAGGTCTCCTGCAGAGTGATGGTTCTAAGGATGGAATGAATTCCTCTTTGCTCCTAGTTTATTATGCTATCCATTCTAGATTAGATTGCTACTCACAGTGGGAAAGTCACACAAAAGCAGTTAGAAACCTAATCTTAACATACTTTGAAGATTACTAGCAAGAATGAATAAATAAGTAAATTAATCAAGTAAGGAGACAATATTGGGATAGGACTTTGAAGGTAAGTTGAATTTTGATTATTCAATTTTCCAGAACATTTAGAGTTGATGCTGAAATGTTAAGAATTCCTTCCAGCCTCATTTTTAGTTATTCCTTAATTTAATATGTTCTTGCAACAGGATGACTTACTATTTCTTTTCATAAACAGCTTTATTGGGATAAAGTTCACCCATTTAATGTGTACGATTCACATACCATAATTCACTCACTTAATGTGTACAAATCAATGACTTTTAGTATATTCAGAGTTGTGCAACTATTACCACAATCTAATTATAGAAGATTCTTAATTGCCTTTTATACTTGTCTTTGATCCTATTCTTTACTCCTTATTCATCCATTTAACATGTAGTTAGCCAGACAATGCAGATTCTGGGAAAACTTTGATAAATAAAGAAATAATTACAATATCCATAGATAAGTCCTATGAAGGGGGAAATATAGATAGGAAATACATCTCTAAGGGGACATAGGTGTGGGTATCCAACCCACTGATGATAGGGAAGTGATTCTAGAAAGAAGTGAGTCTCTGCAGAGACATAAGACTGAAATGGAGATTGTCAGATGGTGGATGGGTAGGGGGGCCAGAGATGAGGCATTCAGAGAAGAGGGTTCTAGACATGAAGAATGGCATCTGCAAAGACCCAGAGGAGATGGAAATGGATGGAGGGAGCTAAAAAGAATATTTTCTGCCTGTAAAAATTCAAGCCATTTTTTTACATGAATGTTCACAGTGGCTTTATTGACAATATTGAAGAACTGACAACAACTCGAATGCCGTCCACAGGTTGAACAAATGAATAAACTGTCACATACTCATACAATGGAATACTACCCAGCCACACAAAGTAACGAACTTGTGGCACACACAGCACCTTGCAGTGAATAAATAAAGCCTCATGAAAAGAGAGTATACACTGCACAATTTCATCTCTATAAGATTTTAGAAAGTGAACTAATCCATAGTCACAGAGAGCAGATCAAGGGTTGCCTGGGGACAGGTGAGTGGTGGGTGCAGATTACAAAGAAGTGTAAGGAAACTTTCAAATTTAAGAGAAATGTCCTTCATTTTGATTGCAGTTATGTCTTCAAGGGTGAAAACATGTCAAAATTTACTAAATTCATTTCTTCAAACATGTATAGTTTATTGTATGTCAGTTATATCCCAACAAAGTTGTTGTTTTCAAAGTTATACCTGTTTGGATGATAAATTATTATGATCTCCCTATGAACAAAAGACCTGTCATCTAGGGAGCACTTAATTAGCTCTGGATAGTAGTCTTACTGTTTGAGTTAAATTATTAGTATTAGTATAGAAATATATAGTATACTACTGTCACAGGCAAAGGCCCAAATGAAGCTCGTTCTGGGATCTGCAGGTAGATAGAGCAGACAATAGATGTAAGAGAGAGGGGTTGGGGAGGCAGCACAGACAGAGCTCAGAGCTTGAGTTTGGTGGGATAGTGGACAGAACTGAGTTAAAATCCTAGCTGTGCCATTTACTATCCCAACTCATATGTCACCTCCTCCAAGAAGCCTTAGTTGATTCCTCAGCTCAAAGTTAACCATTTCCTCCTCTATGTTCCTTTAGCATTTTGTGAACATGTCAATATAGTATTTTCCTTGTCCTAGACCACAGCATCCTCAAATCAAACAGCTGTTTTACACCAAACTTTGAGTAATTTACAGGAACAATAAGATAAAGTCGGGCAATAATATAGTAAAGTGAAAAAAAAAACCTCTATTAAATGTGAAGTGACATGCAGTTATAAGCATGAATGAAATCATGAAAAATCATTTTTATTTTAGCTTTTTACCTGAATAATATGTATTTCATCTTTGTTTTTACTACAAATAAAACCCCTACTTGTTATAACATATAGTTATAAATATTATAGGAATATCTAATATTTACAAAATTAACAGGCACCTTCCTCCTAGACTGTCAGAGTGTGGGGGTTGAATCAGTGTTCACACATTTGAGAAGATCATGTTCCAAAGAAAATACAATCTGGAAAACAAAGGGTTCAAATATTTTATAAGAAAAACTACAACTATATTTCTTATGACAAACAATTTAAGTAAATGTTACATTGAAGTAATTGCAAAGGACACAAAACATCTTTCTTGAGTTAATGACAGTAGAATTAAGAAAGCTTATTCTAATTACTGTCATCTTTTAAAAGCTCACTGTTTTTAGTTCAATAAAAATCTTTAAGATAACATCACTTTCTAAAGCTCAAATCAAGTTTTTCAATACTTTTGACAGAACTTCCTACAAATTTAGAGTTGAACCATTCTTCTTGGGAATTGGCTGCTTTCTTCTAGGAGATATTACATATCAATTCATTGACTGATTTGTCTATCTCTATATCATTAAAAGTAATTAGAATTACAAAAATTTAAGTATAGAAGAAACCTCACATATTATTTAGTTTCAAGTTTCTATACAGGTAAGGAAATGAAGTCTTAGAGAGATAAGAATCTAACCAAACTCACATGGCAATTGGTGGCAACACTTGGTCAAGAACCCTAGATGCCCAATACGTGGTTTCAGTGCTTCTTCTTGACAAGCTGCCTCCCTCAGAGGACAGGTTTCCGAACCTGGAATGTGAGTTAAATGTTTTCTCATAAGGCCATTGTCTTCCCTGAGGGTTTCAGCCCCCAGGCAAGTTCACTCTGAATTTGGTGAGAGCAAATAATAATAACAGAACATTGTGGGTATAAAGGGGCTCATGCCAAGTTTTATTTTCATGGGGTAGGTTGAATACTAGAATTCCATCTGCCTCTGTCTCTGCCTCCAGCCTCTGCTCCTCTCTCTTCTGCTCTCTTGCTCTCTTCTCTAGGCTCTGCTCTTAGCACCAGGGGAGCTCTTTTAATAGCAATACTGGCAGTAATGGCTTATTGCCAAAGGGTATACAAGTGCACCTGCACAGCAGGCTAAGTATTACATCATCGCACATGCACAATGGCGAGATTAGGATCAGATGGGATCCTGGCCACGGAGCTTCCATTTTCCCCACAGCCATCTTTGACTGGGAATTGATTTAAATACAGCTGGAAACCTACTCAAGTTTTTCTTTTTAAGACTATCCTAGTTACTACTGCTGCACAACAAATATTCCAGTAATATAGTAGCATAAGATAACAGTCATTTTATTTTGCTCATAATGTTGCAGTCAAGAATTAGGGAAGCACTTATCTGAGTAGATGGTACTTGGAGTTTCTTATGTAATTGCAGTCAAACACAGGCTACATCTGCAGCCATCTGTTCCAAAGAAAAAAAAAGCCCTCCAAGAGGGCTCACTCACGTGTGGCACTTAGTGTTGATATCTGCTGTAAACTCAAATGTCTTGAGTTAACTAAACAGGAGCTGCAAGGCCTTTTCAAAATTACATAATATCACTTCTCAGAAGTTACACAACTACACTTCTCTACATTCTATTCTTTACAAGCAAGTTACTCAGGTCAGCTTAGATATAAAGGAGAAGGACATACCACTCAGTGGGAGTTTCAAAATAATTTAGAGACATATTTTAAAACAGGCACATGGTCACAGAGGGAGAAATCTCAGGTAAACTAGGAGATATGATATAAAGATAGAAGAATTGATCAGTCACCTTTACCCATCAAGAAATATTGAAAAATGTATACTGCCCTCTAGAGTGTATACCACTCTCGGTTTATCATTCTAACATCTAACAACAGAAAAAGTAATTAAGAGTAATCAACCTCAACCATGCCTAGTTTCCAAAACAATGGGATTGACATTCAAGATAAAATTCCAAAAAAAACATGACCTGGAAGGCAAAATAATAATCTTCAAAGTCAGGAATTGAGTTGCACATCAAATGTTTCACATTTGAGTTAATAAAGGACCAAAGAGACCTTTTATTGTTCCCCCAATGAGCCTGCAGAATTAAATTTTATGGAACTTGTTGGAGAGCTGTGGCTCTTTTTAACTTGATTTGTATGGGACTCCACTGGGCCCAATGCAGATTAATGCTTAACAAAGTTCAGATGATAGATGATGATTTAATTGGAACAGAGTAGTCCTTAAATGTCTTACGGACGTAAAAACACCAAGGAGACTGTAGTACAGATTTCTGTGAGTCCAAGAGTTAAGATGAGTAAAGGAATATTTTCAAGCATTCATGATTTCAGAAAACAAACAGAACAATTTCCAATGGCCACAAATACCTCCTAGCATTTCAAATTACATCAAGAAAAAAGAGACATACAGATTAAAGGAAACAATCAGATACTTACTAGAGAATCAGTTATGATACTGAATTTTAAAATCCTCTCCATTCCTGATTTCTTCTTAATGTTGCCAAAAAAGGATATGATATACAGTGATAGACTGAAAATACAGTGGCTGTCGTATAACATAAGAGTATGAGTTCTCATACCATGGACAGAGGAAGTATTTGTGGAAGTCATAAAACTATTTTTCCTTTCAAAACCTCACCCTTGCCAATAAAGATGCAAAATTTCCAGATTCCAAAAGGATGATTTAAATTATTGTGAAAGCAAATTATTTAAATTAAGCTTTGAATGTTGCATGGCCCACCACCCAAAAAATTTGGGAAGTTAAAAATCAATTATTTATAATTTCTTGTAATTCTGTGGATGGCTGATGGTTCTTGCTGGTCGCAGCTGGGCTCACTACCTGATTGCATTCTGGACAGGGATAAAGAGCCAAAGGGCCTCATTCACGTATCTGGTAGCTTTGTGCTAGCTGTGGGATGAGGTTTCCTGGTTCTCTTGTACCTGGCTTTTGTGGTTGACAGAATAATGGTCCTCAAAAGTTACCTATGTGCTAATCCTTAAGACCTGGGAATATGAATATGTTATCTTGTATGACAAAAGGGATTTTGCAGATGTGATTAAATTAAAGATCTTGAATGGGAGGATTATCCTGGATTACACAGGTGAGCCTAATCTAATCACAAGGAACCTTATAAGAGGAAGGTAAAAGATCCTGCACAAATTAATTTACACATTCAATGCAACCTGTATCAAAATACAAAATACCTATAGCAAAAAAGTGGCATTTTTCAATGAACTAGAGCAAATAATCCTAAAATTTATGTGGAACTACAAAAGAACCTGGGTATCCAAAGCAATCTTGAGAAATAACAAAGCTGGGGGTATCATGCTCCCTGAATTCAAGCTATACTACAACGCTACAGTAATCAAAACAGTATGGTAGTGGCAGAAGAACAGACAAATAGATCAATGGAACAGAATATAGAGCCCAGAAATAAAACCATGCATATATGGTCAATTAATATATGACAAAGGAGGCAAGAATATATAATGGGGAAAAAACAGTCTCTTCAATAAATGGTGTTAGAAAATTGGAAAGCTACATGCAAGAGAATGAAAGTTGATTACTGTCTAACACCATACACAAAAGTAAACTTGAAATGGATTAAAGGCCCATACATAAGACATGGAACCACAAAAGTCTTAGAAGAAAACAGGCAAAAATCTCTTGAACATAAAAATGAGTAATATTTTTCTGGACGCATCTCCCAGGCAAAGGAAACAAAATAAAAAATAAACAAATGGGACTAAATCAAACTGTAAAGTTTCTATACAGCAAAGGACACCATCAACAAAACAAAAAGGCAACCTTCAGTATGGGAGATTATATTAATAAATGATATATCCAATAAGGGATTAACCTCCAAAATAAATAAAGAACTCATACACCTCAACACCAAGAAGCAAATAACCCAATTAAAAAATAGGCAGAGGACCTGAATAGACACTTTTCCAAAGAAGACATACAGATGGCAATATGCATATGAAAAGATGCTCCACATCACTAATCATCAGGGAAGTGCAAAACCACAATGAAATATCACCTTACACCAGTCAGAAAGGTCACTATCCAACAGACAAGAAATAACAAGTGTTGGTGAGGAGGTGGAGAAAAGGGTACCTTCTGCACTGTTGGTGGGAATGTGAATTGGTACAGCTGCTGTGGAAAGCAATATGGGGTCCCTCAAAAGACCAAAAATGGAAATACCATATGGCCTAGTAATTCAACTTTCAGAAATTTACCCAAAGAAAATAAAATCACTGATTCAAAAGGATATATGCACTGCTATGTTTATTGCTCCATTATTTACAATAGCCAAGATATGAAAGCAATCAATGTGTCTATCCATAGATGAATGGATAAAGAAGATGTGACACATATATACAATTAAATATTATTCAACCATGAAAAAGAAAGAAATCCTTTCATTTGCAACAACATTGATGGAGTTAGAGGGTATTATGCTCAGTGGATTAAGCCAGGATAGAAAGACATAAATTTCACTTATATGTGGAATCTAAAAACAGAACAAAACAAAATGAACAAAAAAGCAGTAGATTCACAGACCCTGAGAAGTGACTGGTGATTACCATTGGGGAGGGATTGAGCTGAGTGTCTGGGGAGAGTGAGGGGGTTAAAAGGGCACAGAAATTCTCAATCACGATATAAGTTGTTCACAGGAATGGTAGTACAGCATGGAGAATATAGCCAGTGATTCTGTAACATCTTCCTATGTTGACAGATAGTAATTATACTAGTTGGGGGTGAGCGTTTAATAATGTATATAACTGTTGAATCACTATGTTTTTTATGGGAAAGCAATATAATATTGTATAACAACTATACTTAATCCCATTATACCACTATACTGGTTGAAGCATACCACTATAATAGTTGAAACCAATATAATATTGAATATCAATTATACTTCCAAAAATACAAATGTAAAAAAATAAAAATTAAACTAAATTAAAAAGAGAGGGAGGGAAGAGGTTCAGAGTCAGAGAAGGAGATGTGACAACAGAGCATTGGTCAGGGGATGTGAGAAAGCAGCAGTCAGCCAGGGTTGCAGCTGGATTTTAGAAGCTGAGACAGGCAAGAAATGGATCCTCCCCTAGAAGGAACTCAGCCCTTCTGACCCCTTTTAGATTTCTGACCTTGGGTATTGTAAGACAATAGACATCTATTATTTTAAGCCATTGAGTTTGTGGTAATTTGTTACAGCGGCCATAGGAAACGTATACAGCCTCTGATCTTAGTCAACTATACCAGGTCTCAAAGCAGTGTTGCCAGAAAGCCATCCCCACTGCACAAATACTTTTCAAGCTTCTTATGTGGAGCCCCATTGGTCAAAGCATGTTACATGGCCAACCCGAGTCAGTGTGAGAGAGAACTTGGACTCTGCCTCTTGATGGGAATAGTGGCCAAGTCTCACTGATTGCTTATGGGGATGGGAGGAATATGTGGCTAGTAAACAATCTGTCACTTAATCTGATCACTTGCTCTAGCAGAAGACTTGTATGTTTTATTTGAGGAGCTTGGCTTGTGCTTTAAAAATCTTAACCCTTTGCTTCAACCTCTTAGCCTGACAATTAAGTTTAGATCTTCATTTGTCAAATATTCTGTAATGCCTAACCCAGTCACCACCTTGTCACAGCTGAAGTTCAGGCTGATTATGACTCTTTCTTCTCTGTCTCTGCCTTCTGTCTTATCCTCTCAACTTTTTTCTCTTCCTGTTCTTTTCCATCATACTTTCAAATGAACTCCTCAGATTGCTGAACTTTTGAAACATCAGTGTTTTATTGAGTCTGTAATGTTTCCAAGCTTTTAGTTCCTTAGGAAGAAGTTAGTGTACCTGAACTTTAATGTGGCAAATAGTTCCTGTGATATCCTGAGATACTCATTTATGAGAAATACAATGCCAGTTGCCAAGGCCAAGCAGCAATTGTTATTAGACTTCTTCTTTTGCAGTGCAACCTGTAATGGAACTTAATGGAGGCATTTTAAAAGGCAGAAGGAGAACTCCTTCAATGTTCTTCAAATTTGCATTTTGCTTCATCTTTTAAGTGAGAAATAAAATACATTAGATCTCTCACATCATTAACAGAATGTGTGGGTAAACTCAAACATTTGCATTTAAATACATTCAAAAACAAAGATTTTTGCAAAATTTGCAAGTAGATGCCAGTGAGAAGAGAAAAATACTTCCTCGCCAAAAATCTTCCTTGCCAAAAATCAACTGAAATTGAATTCATGTATGTTTTAATTGTCACATTTATTTATTTTTAAACCTTGTATTCATCCAAATAGAATTGTGAGTTTCTTGAATAATTTGTTGTTACCAGTTTTCTGCGTGGGTTTTATAAATTTTATAAATTAGCTTATTCGGCTAACTGATAAAACTTCATGTGGATTTCACCAAAGTCAAAAGGAAGATACTTTCCACACAATGTATGTGGGCAGGCCAGGCTGAACAAAAAAGAAACTTTAGGAAGGCATGATCTTGGGGTGAATTAACCATAACCATAACCAGAGCCTAATCCTCAGGTTTACAATCCCAGGAACCAGATTTCAGCTCTTTCTAATGATCCCAAACTTCTCATCAACTATTTCCCTTCCTGGTATTAGTGAGATTGACAGCTTAATCAAAAGGCCCTCCTGAGCACAGGATTTGAACAATGAAAAGAGATGAGATTCTTAAGAGTCTTGATGCTGTGATGAAGCCTGACCAAATATGACTGACCTTCTACAGAGTTCATCTACCTCGGGTAGATCAGGGTCTCTCAGATTCAGAAATGAGTAGTTCCTACCCTAGGCTCTTTCTCTGATCCCCATGTTTCTAGATGATACATCTAAACTTCTCCATGGCTTCTTCCTTTAAAGATGTCATTATTACTATGCCATAGTGTGGTGAAGAATGTGCAAATATGTGCCATGTGTCATATTACCCTTCATTCCTAAGCAATTGTTCATTTAAAACCAATTCCTCTTTCCCACTAAATTCTGCTCAGCATGGCACTCTAGGAAGCTAATGCCAATCAATTTGAATTGATGCAAGAGATGAAGCCTAGCACACTTGCCACCTCTGGTTCAGAGGCTCTTTCTAAGGACCTAGGAGACTCCTTGTCTCTCTTCATTAGGTGCTTATTTCGTTTGACCATAAAGACATCTGGATTCCGACCCAGGCAATGGATGCAGGTCCTCATAACCCAGTTGGCTCTTCCCTGTCCCATAAGTGTAACACATTTCCTCCACAAATGTGCTGTGACAGAGGAGCCAAATCTCAGTGGCTTAACACACATTCATCATATATGGGAAAATACTACATTTGTGTTTTCTTGTCTAAAATAAGATGTCTTCACTAGATCTTAAGCCCCCTGAAAAGGACTTTGCCTATTTTGTTAACCCTTGTATCTGCTGTGCTGACACACAGGAGCTCAGGAAATCTTTAGGCTTGTCTAACCAGATGAATGAATAAAACACCTCAATATCTGAACCTCCAAACAGGAGATCATTATAGCATGTCTTCATAGGAAAGCCCCCTAGATAGTAGAGATACTACCAACAATATTTTCTATTCTCACATTACAAAGCCTAGTCATTTGACTGTTCGTTCCACTTACTTGCTTTCTTTGTTTGCAGTGTTAAGAGAATGTCACCAGAAAAAGAGGAGCTGAGATGAAACTCAATCTAGTTTTTAAATTTTTTTTCAATTCTCATGATAATACTAGTGATAGGAGAGTTCCAAACTATGTGCCAAAAGAAGCTTTGGGAATTAGAGTTATATATTTCATTCAACAAGAATTTTCAACATGCTTTTTTGTGAAACCATCAATGTTTTACTTGCTGACCTCCCAAGCAGCCTTTCGTCTAGGTGAAGTGATGAGACTTACATAAAAACAATTTTTGAAAAATAATACAACATGTAGCCATAAGCCAAAATGTGTAATAGAAGCAATAAACACAATAGGAAAAATATATCAAGAGGGACAAAATGTTCTCTACACTTCTTACAGTTTGGAAAATATCACTTTTGTTTATGCTGATATTGTACACAAGACCTGGCAGACTGCCTTACGAAAACTAGGTGATCCCTGAATGTTGAGTGAATGAATTGATGAACGAATACCAACACAACTAGAGTTTCATGCTCTTTAGGTTCTGACAGTGTTCTTTGCACATCACTAGGGCTCAGTATTAGCTTTCTGCCTACTTCATTTGGCTAAATGGCAACATAGTCTCTGAAGTTACCCCAGATAAAGGCTTAGGGGTTATTCTTGAGTGTACTGCTCTCACCCCATATCCAAACATTTTTTTCTACCTCCCTAATAAGTCTAACCATTTTGCTTGCTTCTCTGTGTCCCCTTGCCACTCACTACCTGGTATAACTCTCAGGAATGCTCACCTTAACTCACTCCCCTCTTGCCTACCTCCAGTCCATTCTCCAAATGCCACCGGACTGGCCTGTCTAAAGAGCAGATATGATTGGGCTACTGCCTTTTACGGAACCTCTCATGGGTTTTCACTGATAAATTCAAGCTAATGCAAACTCTTGGCCTGGCATACAAGACCCTTCTTGGTCTGCTACCCGCTCACCTTCCCCACTCTGCCATTGTCATGATCCCACTCCATACTTCAGTCATACAACTTCTTACGTCAGCAAGTGACGGCACTCTCTCCAGTTTAGTTGGGTTAGATTCTTATCTACAGTTTAGGCCCTAACCCGGAATTTCCCTCCCTGCTGCCGCCTGGCTCACTCCTGATTGTTCTTCAGCTCTCCCTTTAGTCTTTATTCCTCCTCGAAAGCTCATCTGTGGTGCTAAAGTGTTCTTTATTCACCCTACTGTAGCAACTATCACCTGTCTTTAATTGCCTATTAATCGCCTATGTGTCTCTCATAACTGAACTTCAGGCTTCTTGCACTGCCTGGATATGTCTTACTTATGGTTGTATCCTTAGGACCTAGCTCATGGTAGGAATCCAATACACATTTAAGGAAAGAGAAAATCATGAGCAACGACACATGTGATGGAGAACAGGGTTATTTATTAGAAGTGGCCTTATTGACCTATTGTCTTATTCCCAATAGAAGCTAAGAATCCTAACCCAGGCATATTTAGGATCTTCAAACAGCTGCCAGGACCACAGTGCTGGCAAAAGTGAGAAAGACTTTCAGGCCACCTTAAACTAAAGCTGCACTGTCATCTTACAGGTCTGCTTGCTGGAGTGCAGAGGACAGTCTTAAAACCATGCATCCCTGCAGTGCAGTTGAGAACCTGGCTACAGAAGAACAGCACCCACGATTGCCATTAGAATTGAACGAGAGGAGTAGGAGACGGGATCGGTGCATCTGTCAATCAATGTACCTTCTTCCCCACCCCCTCGCAGCCAGTACCGGAGCCCTGCTGAGTGCAACCTAAATTAGACTTCCGATTTTAGGCAGTGCACTTCTGCCATCTAGTGGTTCTCCTTATATTTTCCAAAATGCCTTCAGCAGGACTGGATTTCATGCACTGAAAATCCAGCAAAGGCAAAACAAAACCAGGAAGCCAGACTTAAAACAGTGCCTAGTACCATCAACATCCAGATAGAAAACCCCGATGTCATTCCCGTCCCTTTGTCCATTTGCGATCTTTTGGGAAGAGATCATCCTGACTGATGTTCAGTGGAATACAAGATTGATGGCTTGAGACACCCAGTCATTCAAACTGAAAATCACATTTGGAACTAGCTCTTATTTCACTGGGAAATAGGAAATGACTTTAGTGTATCATGGGTTGAATATTTTTTTTCCACTTCTCCCAAATGATTCTAAATGTGTCACAAATATCACCTAGAAATCATTTTTACCCAACAGTGAACTAGAGAATTTCAAAACTGAAAGAAAAAGCCAGGAGTGTCTTTGCTACTCTCAGCACATAAACACCAAAAGAGCAAAAGATGTCACTTCTGAGATTTAACAAGGAAAACATTTCAGGGAGCAGGGCTGACAATGGGTGAAAATACTCCTGGCTTCTGAGTCCCTGAGGGAACCTAGTGCTCTTACTTTTTTTTTCATTGTGCCCCTAAGGTAATTCATTAAAATATTAATAGTCTCTGTTTGCTCTCGGGTGGTGAACTGGGACAGATTCAGTTGTACATATCTAGTTGCACGTCAACATGAGGAAGGTACAGATCTCATATGTACACACTTAGGCCTGAGAAATTGGTCCTGAAATGATTCTGAAGACAGTAGGGCAGCAATCAGCCCAGCTCCACTGAAGCAACGACAGTCTCACCACCAGCTTGAGAAAAAACAGGATTTGTCAGGCATAAATACATATATATATACACACACAAAAACTCACGTCATGCCTCAACAAAATAACCAATACCTAGAGCAGGTGATGGGGGTAAGAATAAATGATCTGGTGAGAGACATGCATTTTTCTTCTTTCTAAATACCCCAATTTTCTGTGTATCACAGCTTCCAATATTGAAATGTGACCTTCAGCTGAAACTTGCTAATACCTGGCTAACATTTACCAACCCCACTTGGTAGATTCACGAGATTCTTGTCTCCTCTACAATCTGTGATGAAATATGGTTACTGTTGAAGTGAACATCTTCAGAAAGATGCAACAATTGTTAAATTAAGTTTAAAAAGGACATACTCCCCTGGAAAATAAAAATCAGCTAATCCAGGTAGCAGATATCACATAAGAATAATCATTTCACTTGCTCATTAAAACATTTAAATAAGCTGCTTTTCCACGATGAAACAGCCTTATGTCAAAAAGAACCACCTTTAGGTTGACAACTGCCTCAGGAATGAGCCTTATTTAGTATTTAAACCATTCTTACAGAGCAAGCTAAATGCTTCCTTTCTCGTAAGGATATATGATTGCTAGATGAATTACTTTATCTTTCTGGATTAAAAAAGATGATTGATGATGTACAGGCTTAGAAAGCATTCATAGTCATAAAATACCTTCTTGGAGAAACTTTCATTTTTAAAAAGACAAATCAACCATTCATTTCAGGGGGAGAAAAGACTTTAAACAGCATTATTCCTAAAGATCTGTACTGTTTGCCACGAAGCAGGAAAGGCAGGATATTCCAGTAAGAATATAAAGATCGGGTTAAGGTTTTCAGGGAAATCCGAAAGGAACAAAAATGCTGCCTAAATAACAAACTCCAAATATGGGAAAGCTTTAGGCTCCTCTGCGAATTCTTCATTAGCAGTTAATTAACAAGTGGCCTAAAGTACAGTTTTATTAAAATGACATTTTCAACTATTAGGCTGTCAGGCATGAAGTCTGAATTGCTTTTGCAGCCATGGAGGAGGTCTCCAAAAAATTGACATTATTCTGCTGAGACCCACCACTCCGTCCGTCCCTCAGGGCATCTTAAGGCCTCTGTACGCAGCCTCCCAGGTGCCTAGTCCCGAGGTCACGCTTGTGGCCAACTGCGGCTAACCGAGCCAGGCTGATGTACATTTGAGTTCCAATTCCAGTACCTACTAGCAGTTTGTCTCGGGGCAAATTACTGATGTTCTCTGAGCCTGTTTTCCTGATTTGTAAAATCAAAATAAGAAATGTTAGGTTAGAAAATGCAGTGTTTGTAAGTGGGGAACCATCAGACATCAGCAGGTTCATTAGTTCTACTTAGTAAGTTACAACTTTCATGGGCCTGGGAAGCTAAGGAAGTCAGCTGTGATCTAGACTTCAGTGTCTATTTTGGACCAGCAGATGGACAAGTTGTGGGAAAGCTTCCGCAGGTAAGGAGGCCTCAACAACAGAGGCTCACCATCAACTTATCTGTCAAAACATCTTCGTCAGCTATGTCAAAAATCTGTGTCAGTACACAAACACGTAATTTTTTCCATATCCTGCGCTGACTGAAAAGGTGAAAAATAATTAGAGTTTCTAAGGAAGTAGAATGGGTAGAATCCTAATATTTCCAGAATCTCTTGCCTGGCCTTAGTGCATCTCCGTATCAATAGATAATTTCCAAGGGGTGAAGAGAAGTAGCCTATCTCCTTATCAGTAGGTCGCCACAAGGGGGAGCGAGGGTGTATCTGGACTGGAAAGGTTGGGCGGGGTCCCTTTTTGCAGCCCAGTGGCGCGAGACATGGGCGAGCAGAAGTGGACGACTGCTTGTAAGAAATACATAGTTTTCTCTCACTTTATTTTTCCCTTTGATTGATTTCGGTTTCAAACGCAATTTTCCCAGGGCTGGAGTTACAAGCAGGAATTATTTTGGGATTGTTATATAGTGGACAGAACACTGGACTTGGAATAAAATTCTCTACTCTGGTGAACTAGCTGTGGGACCTCGGAATGTAGTCTAATCTCTTTGATTTTCTGCTTCCTCATCTATACAATGGGAATAATCAGTGGAGCCCTAAGAGCCACACAGTAATGATAACAACTATTATTTGTTCAGTACTTATGGTGAGCCAGGCACCATACACTAATTATCACATTAACTCCCCATGACAATCCAGTGAGGAAGGAATTATTGCTTAAATTCCCAGTTCATAAAGGGGGAAACCAGGACTCAGAAAAAGGAAGGTCAAGAGCACAAAGAAATTAAAAGGTAGGACTGAAATTTGAACCCCAGCAGTTTAATTCTAGAACTTACCTGCCTACCAACATGCCACACTGCTTTGAATCAGAAGGCCTAAATTCTTGTCTAGGTTCTGTTACTCATTTGCTTCACCAGACCTTGATTTCCTCCTTAGCTAAATGAGGGGATTGAACTACAATCAGATTCTAAATGATTTATCTCAAATAACCTACCGTAGTCGTTTTTAGAGGTTTCGAGGAGCGTAGTGCTCTCAAAGATTGCAAAAACCAAGTCTTAGTTCAGTGGGAAATAGAGCTATGATTAGCTAGTGATGTCTGCCAAGGGCAGACAGATTGGGCATGGAGGCAGTTGCATATTTGCTTTTCCTGGGAGAGATCAGGGACCTTCCAACCGCTGTATTTCACTATTCTACCCTGCATCTTCTCTCGGTAGCTGCTGAGAGGGCATGAAGGACGGTCTGGTCAGGCAAGACTACCTGATAGGGCTATCTAACAGAATTTTTTGCCATGTTGAAAATGACCAAGACAGTAGCTACTTGTGGCTATTGAATACTTGAAATCTGGCTGTGTAGCTCTATTTTTAATCATTTCAAATTTTAATTAATAAGAATATAAACTTAAATAGACCCATGTAGCCAGTAGCCACTATACTGACCAGTACAGTTCTAGAATAAAGGTCAGTGGGCTGTGGATGAGTTCCATGGACAGGAAAACTGGGGAGAATCCACCCAGGAAGCTGGAAGGCAGGGAATGGTAAGGTTTGACCAAAGGGGATGCTGAGGAGGGATTTGGATGTCAAAGCTGGTAAGTGATGCCAAATTTAGAGACAGGAAAGGAGAGAATGTGATTGGAAAGGCACAGGAGGCAAGGGATTGATGTTCTGACTTGTGGCTGTGTAAATCCTGCACCAGGAGCTCCCCATTAATCCTGAAATGCCCAAGGCCTGGGCTTTGGTCATCTGAGTGCTGTCATGCTATGCTTGGAGCAAAATTCACCCTGGCCTCCCTGCAAATTCCCAACTATCTCTCAGAACACTCCCAAATCTCCACCGTTCTTAGAGGCTTCCTCATGGCCAATATCCACCACTGGCTGGCTGAAGTAATTCCAAATGATCAGCACTATGGAAACCAGGTGAATTGTTAGCATGGTTAGTTGGTAGTTCAATAGTTTGGGCTCTTTATTTACAAAATTCAGATTGAATTAGCTTAATCAGAGTGAAGAATTAATAGGAAGACAGTAGAGCATCTCATCCAAGAATTGAGTATTTGAGCCACAGGAACGGATACTGCTTTTTTTCGAAAATTAGGATTTGGTCAGGATTTCTTGTCTTCCATTTCAAGATTTCCCACTCATCTCTGCCTCCCCCACCCCTGCTCTGCCGTGTCACCTGGTGGGAAACATGCCTGCCAAGAACTTCACCCAGTAAGGAAAGAGAGAGCCTGGGTCTCTCTCTGTTTCCAACTTTTTAAATATCAGGGAAGGAACTCCGACCCCTCCTGAGCCTGGTCTGTCCCTTGAGCTACCGTGGGGAGGAGTGGGGAGCAGGGCCGTGTCTGAATACAGGTATTCTGACTGGAAATCACAAGGCTGAAATGAGGTGAAGAAAGGACAGTTAGAGAAAAAGGTGGGGGGAGGGTGATGTCCCAAGAATAAAGGGAAGAGAAATTAGGAAAACAGAACAATAAAATTTCATTGAAGAAACAGTGGGATGACATAACATAGACAACATATATTCATTAGCAAAGGCTTTTTTTTTTTATAAAGCAGGACAAGCATAATATGGAACTTTGCCATCTGTAGAACCAGGTGATTTTTTAAAATTAAGAAACAAAAGGAAAGCAATCCACATGCTTTAATTACTTTGAATGTGGAGGTGAAGGAGAGCCTTGCTTTTAAATGAATATTGTATTTGTGCATTAACTGCATCAGGAAATTGAAGAGGTGCTTTGGCTTTCTATTTGATTATCTCAATACCTATTGAATAAAAAAAGTATTTTTGCCTCATTAGACGTATATAGGGATTATGATGGATCATTCTAAGCATTATTTCCTTATTTCTGGTTATAATCACTATATTTAATAAGGAAGAGCCAGGTTCAATAAAGGATGCATCTGGATTCAAATGATTAATCGATTTCTATAGAACTCACATGCTGGCAACTTCTTTGGGAAACTAGGTAAGATACTGTGAATCACAACTCTCTGCATGCACACCCCAGGCCTCCCCACCAGCTTTGCTTTTACTACTCAGCTTCAATTGACTATCTTGGGGCATTTTTACAAAGGGCCTGTTTGTCTCTCACATCCTGAACTAACGCTGTAGGTAATTAGCTTCGGAGGCTGAGGTCTCTTTGAACTGCATGCAAGTCAGCTAAAGGGTTTTGTTTTCACGCTTGAAATATGAATCTCTTCCTTTCATTCTCCTTGACACTCCTCTGTGGTTTCTTTAACTAGGATGTCAAATTGTATCATACTGTAGGGAGTTGAACTTTTTGAAATTGTTCCAGGGCAGACTTCTCTTAAGTTAGGGGCAATTTTTCTTTGTAACACCGTTTCCAATTCCTCTGGAGATGAGCTAGTCTTGTGCATTAACCACAAGGAGTGAGGCTATGACAGGCTGCAGATGCTGTAGACCCTGATGAAAACTTGGAATCAGTAGGAGACAAACACAAGGTCCTGCCAAATGGGTAGAGCTGGCTTGAACGACTGAAGGCATCTCTTGGAAAGGGAATAGAAGCCAAAAGATCGTAAATCCTGTGAATTCCTGTTGCCAGGGCATTTTAGCTGCTTAAAAACATGCATATGTCTTACTGATTGTTGTAATTCTCAAGACGGGAAAAGGAATAGAAAATACCTGGTGTGTCTGCTGCCTCTGCTACTCATTCCTTCCTCCATGGCTGACGTTGCTAATCACACGTAACACTTTCCTGCTGAGCCCACATGTAGGTTCAAGACTCCTACACACAGTAAATGCCAATTGGTCAGAGTTGGCACACAAGATGGAATGTATTTGCATCTATGGTGCATTATAGACATTTAATAAACAGCTCTCGTTGAACGCACAAAAAAGGGAAGACTTGTTTCTACAGATTATGCAATTTCACTGTTACTCTCCTCCTTTGCAGAAAGAGTGCTTTTTTTACCCCTCAAATGGCTTCCAAGGAGTCAGATTCAATTTTGTTCTTTAATTTAGGTTCATCATATTACCTTCCAATTTTATCAAAAGCAGCAATAAAAAACAGGTTGCCCTCAAACTGTGTTTTTCCTATCATTCAGGCACATCCAGTTGTATCTGGAGGGCTGGTGAAGTGGACTGAGAATTGCATCCCAAAGCATGAGATTTGAGTACCTGCATTTGGATATAAGGCAACTGGCCCGAAAAGAGGTAAGATCATGAGCACTGAGTGTGTCCATAATAATTTGCCAGCCTGATCCCATGCCAGCTTCTAAGGGCAACTGGGCAACAATGAAAGATCCTTGTATAAAACGTTACTTCAATAAAGTACTCATGATATGGAACAAGTATCAAGCACTGGTCAGCAATGGGAAACATTGCTTTTATCTACGTGGTCAGCAAGCTTCATGGCTACAGAGAGCAAAGATTGGTGGTGGCTATTTTGACATTTTCCATCATTATCCTAAACAGGCACCATTCACTTAGCTGCTGTTCTAGGATTGACTCTACCAGGAGAAATCACCACAAAGAGTTGGAATAGCACTTGGGAGGCAAATAAATGGCAGACGTCAACAGAGCACATGAGAGGACAAGGTCGCTCCCTTACTGGTAAAATACCAGCTGGGGACTCACAGAAATACTTGGCAGAAATACTGGAGTAGTGTGCAGGAATTCTTGCCAAGCATTTGGGAAGAGATTGGAAGAAATGCTGCCTGCTACACTGCAGTTTACTTTATATGGACTGAGAAATTGAAGTTGTAGGTATCTTGAAGACTTCGCTACTTCAAGGACTTTGGGAATAAGGGACTCCAAGTGAAACCCACATCTCAAAAGATATTTCAAAAGAGGAATAGTATTTTCTTCACAGCAGCTTGATCATCAAAATGCACTAGTTTAATACCTCATGGCATGCAGCATTTGGCTTGCTACAAAGGGAGCAGCACAGTATTCAGACTCAACCCTCCAGGAGTGTGTACAAACTAAGGATACCTGTGTACGCTATTAACAGGCAAATGGAAACCTCAAAGCAATGCAGGGATGTTGGGGCAACATTTCCAGCACACATAGGTCATTTTGCTAAGAGGCTTGCAAGCTGCTTTTAAGCACATGAATATATCATCCAGTTTTCTAGGCAAAAATAAAAGCTCAGAAATTCAAAATGATA